>NC_087161.1:3390000-3392500 GCF_035594125.1 Scylla paramamosain
TATGCCACGGGAGTACACGAGTGACATGCCCCTCCCCTATCCCCCCTTCCCCCCATTCCAGCACCCCAGCCCCTGCTGCTTGTGGCACTGAGCGGCACTCCTGGGGCCTTCTGTGGGCAATGGCACCCTCGAGATAAGCCTGCACTCCGCGGGGTTGGCAATACTGACGAGGCTGAGGGTGCTTGGCGGGGTGAAGCTGGTAATACTGCAACACTTGATGAATATTAGGTCTAGTGTTGAAGATTTTCCGTGTGTTATTGGTAAGTGCAACACTGCGTTAGGTTTGAAGCGGTGTGGATGAGTGGGTGACTGGACCTTGGTGGTGTTGCAAGGCGTGTTGGTATTATATTCGCTTTTGGTGGTGATGGTCGTGGTGGTTTTGTTTCCTTAATTTATGAACGTGTTTGTGAAGGAGAGGAGTGACGCGGGAGAATTAACAGCTATAGTGACTGTCTGTATGGTGCTAAAAAGGTGGTCGTGGTTTTGCTTCGTTTGAGTCATGAATGTCCTGTTAGTGATAGCCATGAGTGACGGGGGAGCGGTGGTGAGTGTAGTGACTGTCAATATTGAGAGTCGTGATGATTGTATTGGCTTGTGGTGGAGGTAATGATAGTGTCAATGCAGTTGGAGCTATGGAAGTAAGCACAATAGTTAAATGAAAGTAAATTAATAAACGGGAATAATATAGAGGAAGAAATGTGCTTTGTATTAAAAGATAGAAGTAGTAAAATGTGTGGTGATTAAATTATCCAGCTACTTACAATAATGAGATAAATACGATTAAAAAAAAATAATTAAACAAATAAACATGCACTACTTTGAATACAGCTATGAAAAATATGCAATACACTAGATATTACAATGTTTAAATGACGCCGATCAACAATAATGAAAAAAACAAAAAACAAACACAACGATAGAGAATAATGCAACTCAATATAACACAATTTTAAGAGTTACAACACAATTACTCTTCTGACAGCACTATATTCCCCACAGACGCAAGACAAGGCCACACACACACACACACACACACACACACACACACACACACACACACACACACACACACACACACACACACACACACACACACACACACACACACCTTGCATTTCTCTCTGTCTCTCCACCTGGTATTGACGGTCCTTTAAAATATTGCAACCCATTATTTTATTCCTGTCGTAAAACACACATTTCTCCGCCGCGGTGCTTGCAGTTGCCATTACAAGACTGTACAATAAACCCAACCGTGAAATACGACTTACCTGTATCATAACGTGCCCGGGACAGGTGTGTGGTGGGTATAAACACCAGGAACAGACCGAAGACTTGTAAGGGGTTTTTGGTGAAGTTTGGGCAGGTTTGGGTAGGTTTGGGTGAGTTTGGGTGTGTTTTGGTTAGGTTTGGTTAGGTTAAGTTGGGTTTGGTAAGATTTTGATGGGACGAAGTGGGTTAGGTTGGGCTTCCCCCCTCCCCCCTCTCTCTCTCTCTCTCTCTCTCTCTCTCTCTCTCTCTCTCTCTCTCTCTCTCTCTCTCTCTCTCTCTCTCTCTCTCTCTCTCTCTCTCTCTCTCTCTCTCTCTCTCTCAATTTTTCCTCTTGCTAGTTTCATATCTAATCTTGACAGGTGTGTGTGTGTGTGTGTGTGTGTGTGTGTGTGTGTGTGTGTGTGTGTGTGTGTGTGTGTGTGTGTGTGTGATAAGAAATACGTGTGCCTACCTGTCTTCCGCCTAACATAGTCCAGGTGTGTGTGCGATAAGCCAGATGTGTTATCTCTTATAGGCCTACTGAGAGAGAGAGAGAGAGAGAGAGAGAGAGAGAGAGAGAGAGAGAGAGAGAGAGAGAGAGAGAGAGAGAGAGAGAGAGAGTTATTGTAGTAAACTTATTATTTATTTTTCCTCACTTTCCACTCTTTATTTCCTCCTCCTCCTCCTCCTCCTCCTCCTCCTCCTCCTCCTCCTCCTCCTCCTCCTCCTCCTCCTCCTCCCTAGCCTCAGTTTACCTTTCTTCCAGGGACGTTGGGAGAGTAAATTGAGGGAAACTGTCCGAGGAGAGGAAAGGGAGAGGAGAGGGAGAGTTTTTCCTCCTTTCCTCCACTGCTGCGAGAGAAAATTAGCGGAGGATTAATTTCACGTTTTGCTGCTCTCTCTCTCTCTCTCTCTCTCTCTCTCTCTCTCTCTCTCTCTCTCTCTCTCTCTCTCTCTCTCTCTCTCTCTCTCTCGGATGAAAATGTTTTGTGTGTAAAGTGTTTGTAGAGGCAGAGAGAGAGAGAGAGAGAGAGAGAGAGAGAGAGAGAGAGAGAGAGAGAGAGAGAGAGAGAGAGAGAGAGAGAGAGAGAGAGAGAGAGAGAGAGAGAGAGAGAGAGAGAGAGAGAGAGAGAGAGAGAGAGAGAGAGAGAGAGAGAGAGAGAGAGAGAATGACGTAATCAGACATATATGGACAAGCAGTTACATATAAACAGACAGACAGACAGACAGAAAATATAAACAGATATACAGA
>NC_087161.1:3397500-3405000 GCF_035594125.1 Scylla paramamosain
CATGATCAGATTAATTATTAAATTTTGTCTGCGTGCTTGTCTAACTGTCCATCAACCTCTCTCTCTCTCTCTCTCTCTCTCTCTCTCTCTCTCTCTCTCTCTCTCTCTCTCTCTCTCTCTCTCTCTCTCTCTCTCTCTCTCTCTTTTAGTTTTAGCAGCGCGAAGGTGAATGTGTGCTTTATTGAGAGAGAGAGAGAGAGAGAGAGAGAGAGAGAGAGAGAGAGAGAGAGAGAGAGAGAGAGAGAGAGAGTTTTAAGATATCATAAAAATCAGGGTTTCCTCTTCCCGTGACAGAAGAAAGGGCAAGGGAGAGTGAAATTAGAGAGTAGAAAAGAATATAATCATCCTCTCTCTCTCTCTCTCTCTCTCTCTCTCTCTCTCTCTCTCTCTCTCTCTCTCTCTCTCTCTCTCTCTCTCTCAATATAGCTTCATCTCCATTCCTATCACTTCATCTCTCTCTCCCTCACTCTCGCTACACTCATTCACTCTCTCTCTCTCTCTCTCTCTCTCTCTCTCTCTCTCTCTCTCTCTCTCTCTCTCTCTCTCTCTCTCTCTCTCTCTCTCTCTCTCTCTCTCCCCCGTCCCTCCCTCTTTCCCTCGCTCTACGGAATGTGTAATGAGGTGTATCCTCGTAGAGAGAGAGAGAGAGAGAGAGAGAGAGAGGGAGAGGGAGAAGGAAAGGGAAGTTGTTTGTTTTGGTTTGTAGTTCGCTCGGCCGCCGCTGTGGTGGTGGTGGCGCTGCTGGTGCCCTCGTCTGTAGTCCCCTCTGCGTACTTTTGTTTTAGAGGCTGTGGTATTTTTGTGTGGTGTTTATGGTGGGTTTTATGGCGGCCCCTGGTGTGTGGTGGGGGGGTGTGGGTAGGAGGTGATTGGGGAGGGTGTGTGTAGGGGAGGGAGGGTGTGGTGTTGTGGTGTGTGTTGTGGGGTGCGGGGGTGAATTAGTGTCTTTATTTGGTTGTGGGTATAGTGGCGGTGGTGGTGGTGGTGGTATGACTTGTAGTAGTAGCAGTAGTAGTAGTAGTAGTAGTTGTTGTTGTTGTTGTTGTTGTAAATAATGATGTGAATGTGACTAATAATAATAATAATAATAATAATAATAATAATAATAATAATAAGAAGAAGAAGAATGATAATATTAATAATGATAATAATAATAATAATAATAATAATAATAATAATAATGATAGTAATAATAATAACATTAATGCTACTTATCGTATTGTAGCTTATGATAATGCTGACATTATTATTATTATTATTATTATTATTATTATTATTATTATTATTATTATTATTATCATCATCATCATCATCATCAGTCAGTTATCATCGTCACCATCATAATCCGTCATAACACTGCCAACAATAATGACGTTAATAGTATTAGTCATAACATTTTTAATTATATCAATAATAGTTTCCGTAATACTGATAATAGTAGCCGTAATGATATTAACGCTTGTGTGTGTGTGTGTGTGTGTGTGTGTGTGTGTGTGTGTGTGTGTCATTGTTCATCGTAATAATGTTGGTGATGGTGGTGATAATAATAATAATAATAATAACAATAATAATAATAATAATAATAATAACTATACCTAATTAATAATCATCTTTTCCTTGTTCTTCTTCCTCTTCCTCCTCCTCTTAGTGTGGTGGTGGTTGTGGTGGTGGTGGTGTTTTTTTAATCATCTTATTGCGGTTATTAATTGAGGTTCTGAGGATTATTGTTGTTGTTGTTGTTGTTATAACTGCTACCACTTTCAATAAGCAGTGCAAACAGTTACAACACAGGCAGTGACAACACACACACACACACACACACACACAGAGGTTCAACGCAATACTGCTTATACTAATTAAGATGCAAGCGCCTTTTTTTAACTCTCTCTCTCTCTCTCTCTCTCTCTCTCTCTCTCTCTCTCTCTCTCTCTCTCTCTCTCTCTCTCTCTCTCTCTCTCTCTTCAGTAATACGACTTATGATCAACACTTTATGAAGATTTGCCACTTACACTACTACTACTACTACTACTACTACTACTACTACTACTACTACTACTACTACTACTACTACTACTACTACTACTACTACAGTAAAATCCCTCTTATCCGGCATTCGAGTATCCGTTAGCTTCAAGTATCCGGCACATTTTTCCCCGAGCCTTAAAATCAATAAAAAATCAATATGTACTCATAAAATCGATTAAAATTCCCGCGTGAGGCATACTTTGTCCCCTCGCCACCAGAGCGCACTGCTTCGCGTCATCCGCAGCCCACTGCACTGTGTTTACTCAGTGACTCAGTCCCGCGTGTGCACTGTTTATCGCCTGACGCCTTCATCATACCTAAAGCTGTAGAAAGCGTAGCTGTAGGAAGCGTTTTGTGTTTACACTTAAGCAGCTGATCAGATCAGCTGCTGATTAAGATCAGCTGATCTTTGTTATGGTAAGATGCGTGAGTGTAGGGTGGTGATTGTGGACATAATTTCACTTCTATTCAAGTATCCGGCATGTCGGCGGTCCCGTTGATGCCGGATAAGAGGGATTTTACTGTACTACTACTACTACTACAACAACAATGACGTATCCCTCGATTTAGGTATGAAAAAGACACCCCTTGACTCTCCCCACGTACTCACAACTTTAACAGCCTCGTAACCCCCAGCGGTGCACGTTTAAGCCTACTGAGTGCTGTGTAAAATCGCACAAACAAGAAAAATTGACGGCACCATAACCCACCCAGGCCTCGCTCCCGGCTAGACCGCCCATATCAACTTCAATTTCCTCATAACACACCATCGCTATGCCCTCTAACAGACCCAAGCGCCACCCAGGTCTATACATTGCTGGCCTACTTCGATGTCCTCGTTATGGGTACTGTTGTTGTGTCCGTTCAGGGTTTCTCCTGGTCAAAAGTGCTTGGACAAACTTTGATTCCCTTGTATTCGGTTTTGATGTGTGTGGTTAGGGATTCAAGTTTTTTTTTTCCGGATCAAAAGTGCCTGGACAAACTTCGATTTTATTTTATTAGGTACTCTTGTTGTGTCTGATGAGGGATTCAAGGCTTTTCCGGGTCAAAAGTGCCTGGACAAACTTTGATTCCCTTGTAATGTGTACCGTTGGTGCATACGGTTAGTGATTCCAGCTTTTCTCCGAATCAAATCTGCCCGGACATACTTAAATCTCCCTATTATAGCTACCGGTGGTATGCAATTAACTCGCCCAAACTTTCTCCCAGTCACTACTACTGGGATAAGTCTCGATCTCCTTATGGCAGCCACCCCTTTGTGCTCATAAGGGGATGCTGTGCTGTGTGTAGTGATGGATTCAGGGTTTCTCCGGGTTAAAAATGCATGGACAGTAATATCAGACGTTATTATTATTATTTTTTTATTCGTATACAGTTTGGTGTGCACATGTGTTTGTATCTAAAGCATAAAATCCCAAAGTTTCATTAAGATACGATCGTCAGTTTACGAGAAGAAAAAAAAAGTATTCACACGCAGAAATTGGCAAAAAAAAAAAAAAAAAAAATATATAACATTCTCATTTTTTTTCCAGTATCAACTATTTCTTAACTGACTCAAGCTCTCTCCCAGTCACTACCACCCGGGCAAACTTTGATCTCCTTACCAGCCCCCTCACCTCACCCTTGTATTCCTGACTGACGGTTAACGCATGATTTTTGTCGAGTAGAATCCTTGATCTGTGGGGGTTTAAGCATCCGTCCCTGCACCCAGCTACACCTTCCCCGCACCCCCTTCCCACCACATCCCTTTCCCCTCTCCTCCCCCCACACACACGCCCCCAAAAAGCTGTCTAAAATTCAGCACCTTTGAAAATTTTAATTCCTTTGGTACCTGTGATGCATCAGACTTGTTACCTGTGTGATGAATCGGGGACAGGTGCGTATGTGTGTGTGTGTGTGTGTGTGTGTGTCAGGTGGGAGGGTTAGTGATGCTGTAGCTGACGTGAAATGCTGATGAATGAGGTGGATGCTGCGCGGTGGTGATGATGATGATGAGTAGGGAAGATGAATGGATGAATAATGATGTATGAGTGAGTGGTGGCGGTGCTGTGAGTGTAGCCAGGTAAGTGGGTAAACCGTATAAGTGGATTTAATGAAAAATGAATGGGATGAATAAGTGATGAGTGATATGATTCAGTGAATAATCAATACATTCCCTGGTGAGTGGGAGGAGGAAAAAGAGAGAGAGAGAGAGAGAGAGAGAGAGAGAGAGAGAGAGAGAGAGAGAGAGAGAGAGAGAGAGAGAGAGAGAGAGAGATGCAGAGGGGCTTGTTTTTTGTCTTCCTCTGTTTACCTCTTCAGTTGAGTGCAAAATTCAGACTCCCCCATCTCGTGTTAGTCCATACTTCTGTTAATCGTTTTTAGCGCGAGGTATGAGGAAAAAGCAAAGGGAGGAAAAAAAAAGAAGTTGAAGCATCTTACCTGACAGTGTGCATGTGTTGTGTGTGTGTGTGTGTGTGTGTGTGTGTGTGTGTGTGTGTGTGTGTGTGTGTGTGTGTGTCTGTGTGTGTGAATAAAAACTCATGTACACTTGTCATTTAAATAAGAGTGCAAATAAATAACACTGCAGTATACTCGTAATGTGAATTAGAAGAGAAGGAAAGAATGTACGTCAGAATGTGTGTTTATATTTGATGCAAGTGCTTGTGGGTCTGTTTGTAAGTACGTTTGTAAGCTGCTGTAAGTCTGTATTGTGTTATGTTGCTACGACTACTACTACTACTACTACTACTACTACTACTACTACTACTACTACTACTACTACTACTACTACTACTACTACTACTACCACTACTACTTGTCTATCTATCTATCTATCTGTGTTTATGTATCTATCTATGTATCTATGTATCTATCTATCTATCTATAAACGTATGAATGTATGTATGTATGTATCTATCTATCTATCTATCGGTAGAAAGATTAAATATAGCCGTAAAAACAAAAAAAAATAATGAAAATGTTAAAAGAAAATGAAACGAATATAAAAAAAAACGTAGAAAATTAACAATAAAAATATGCTTAAAACGAAAGAAAAAAAAAAAAGAAAATCGAGGTCGAAACAGTAGTGCGGAATGTGGCGTGGCGTTCGTTACTCGTGGTGTTGTCGTGGTGTTGTCGTGGCGCTGTTGGTGGTGCTGTTGGTGGTGCTCTTGGTGGTGCTGTTGGTGGTGCTCGCGTCATCCACCGAACACAACATCACTGCCTCGCTCACCTCAAGGACCAGGACTCCATTACCAATACTTCCACCTTTACCACCACTGACTCCCGCCCGATTAACATTAATAGTGGATTGTGAGGCGTGGAAATAGCGACACTACTACTACTACTACTACTATTACTACTACTACTACTACTGCACTTCAATAGCAAATGTTCGATGTAGGATTTAAGTTTCTTATTTGTGATTGATTTTGTTGCTTTATGTCCTCTGTTCCTCCTCCTCCTCCTCCTCCTCCTCCTCCTCCTCCTCCTCTCCTCCTCCTCCTCCTCCTCCTCCTCCTCCTCCTCCTCCTCCTTCTCCTCCTCCTCCTCCTCCTCCAAGAAAGAGAAGACGAATTGCATTATAATAACTACAATTCAATACTAAACAACAACAGTAACAACAACACGATAGCGAAATACAATAACACAAGCAGGAAGAGGAAGAAGGAAGGAGGAGGAGGAGGAGGAGGAGGAGGAGGAAGAGGAAATAATCAAGGGAGTAAAGACGAGAGGGGAGACTTTTGTGTGAGGGGGAAGAGAGGGGAGGTTGACGGGGTAATGGGGGAAGGCGTTAAGGGGGCGCTGTGGGGGGTTGATATGATGAGGAAGGGGGGTAGGGGTTGGGGGCAGGAGTTTAGGGGGGGCGCCGCTCCCTCCCGTCACGCTGAGTTGAATTATGAAGCGATTTGTAAATTCATGTCTTGCCCTGAGATGTGACGCGGCGGGTGGAAGTGCTCTCTCTCTCTCTCTCTCTCTCTCTCTCTCTCTCTCTCTCTCTCTCTCTCTCTCTCTCTCTCTCTCTCTCGTATCAGGTGACCTTACGCAATCATTTTTTCTTCTTCCTTCCCTCCTTTATCATCTCCCCTTCCTCTCCTTTCTTTCTCATATCACCTGTCTCTTCTCCTTCCTCCTCCTCCTCCTCCTCCTCCTCCTCCTCCTCCTCCTCCTCCTCCTCCTCCTCCTCCTCTTTTTTTTTTGAAGGGCTGGACAGGTGACAATTCTATGGAGAATGTCAGGTAGTTTTTGACATTTAACGTTTGGAAGCTGGTCGTGTTTGTGTGTGTGTGTGTGTGTGTGTGTGTGTGTGTGTGTGTGTGTGTGTGTGTGTGTGTGTGTGTGTGTGTGTAATTCTATCGGTGGTGCTAACAATAAGTATAAAGCACGGTTGATTTGATACCTGAAACCCAAAACACACACACACACACACACACACACAGTAAACAATGACGTAGTGAATTAATACGATGCAGGGATGCGTCAGTAGTTGCAGTACCGTGGTGAATGTTGCGAGGGGCTGCGATGGTCGTGGTTGTGGTGTGACGTGTTGCTTGTGCCGCCATGCATCAGCTGTTGGTTGGAAGAAGAAATGGGGGTAGATAGATTAGTGAAATGCAAGGGCTGTTTATATTTGTGTCTTGTGTTTGAAGTGATGAAATATATATGAGAAGTTATTGCTATTTCTGTTACTACTACTACTACTACTACTACTACTACTACTACTACTACTACTACTACTACTACTACTACTACTACTACTACTACCACCGCCACCACTGCTATTCCTATCACTAGTAATATTGTGAAATGGCTAATATATTGAAAAGACGAAAAAAAAAAAAACGAAACTCAGACTAAGGAAACCATTGGTATAATAATGATGGTAATAATAATAATAATAATAATAATAATAATAATAATAATAATAATAATAATAATAATAACGATGATCATGACCGTGTTAGTGATAAGGAGAAGAAAA
Source organism: Scylla paramamosain (assembly GCF_035594125.1). Classification (NCBI taxonomy): domain Eukaryota; kingdom Metazoa; phylum Arthropoda; class Malacostraca; order Decapoda; family Portunidae; genus Scylla; species Scylla paramamosain. The sequence goes on from NC_087161.1 coordinate 3,404,489, forward strand.
CGAAGACTAACAAACTGTCATAGAAAAAAAAATAAATAAATAGAACAAAAGAAAGTGAAAAAGCGTCTCTCGAAAGTTCACAAATACAAACTTTAATAATGCAAATACTAGCAACAACAACAACAACAACAACAACAACAACAACAACAACAACAACAACAACAACAACAACCAGCGGAATCTGCCTGCAACATTTAAAACGCCAAATGAATATCTAAGTATCGTTGAGGAATCATTAATTAACTCCGGAAGTGATACCCTCTCTCTCTCTCTCTCTCTCTCTCTCTCTCTCTCTCTCTCTCTCTCTCTCTCTCTCTCTCTCTCTCTCTCTCTCTCTCTCTCTCTCTCTCTCTCTCTCTCTCTCTTGAATGGCAGGTGCATCCGAGCCAGGTCTGTTCTCACCTGTAATTTGTCTCTCCACAGGTGGGTGACGGCCAGGTGTGGTGTGTGCTGATTGACGCAGGCACAGGTGAGGAGGGCAGGCAGGCAGGTGAGGGGAGGAGAAGGGCGAG
>NC_087161.1:3407500-3410000 GCF_035594125.1 Scylla paramamosain
CTCTCCTCCTCTTCTCTCCCCCCTTACTTCTTTCTCTCCGCTCTTTACTTCTCTTCTCCTTATACTTATTTCATTTTATCCCCAATTATTCTTTTTTCTACTGTTCGACTCTTGACCAGCAGGGGCACAGGAAACGCAGGTAACAGTGCAGGTGTTTATTCACAGAAGGTGTGAACAGAAGGCTGGAGGTAGGTGATCTCTCGGCGCCAGGCCGCGCACTTCCACTTAACACTTATGACTGAAGCCTAGCTCGTTCACTCATACACGTATTCATGCCTCACACAAGTCTCGCTCATTCACTCGTTCACACAACTAGCTAACAACCACACACCTCCCCCGAGACATAAGGAAGATTCCTTATCTTTGTTATGGCTACCGTAACACATGAAACAAAGTTACAATGATTGAAGTACAGAAAACACGGTACATATACACAAAACAAACACAGCGTACAATGAACACGTACGACTAATCGTAGGTGCTACGGTGCCACCGCACCTGCAGTCGTCTCGGCTCCCTACGCTGTCGGCTGCTTCGACGCTCTGGTTGCTCTCGGCCACGGTGTACCCCGTTACCCTGATGCTCCGGGCTGCCGGGATGGTGGTGTTCCTCGTGACCCTGATGCTGAAGCGCTGCACCGCCATGAGCGGTGTGCTGCTCGACAGGAAGGGGAGCAAGAGGTCTGTGTGGGCGTAGGTGTCTTCTATTACGCCACATCACGCGACCGCTGCCCATCTTGATGAGGTAGTCTCTCCTTCGCCCAACAGCCACGATGACACCCAGGCGATCCCAGAGGCCTGTCGTGTGATCTTGAACGTCGACGTGGCCACCGAGGTGCAGGAGAGGAAGAGTACGGGCGGACGCGTCGTGGCGAAGTTTCGCTTTCTTCCTCAGTCGCTCTGCCTTGGCGTCGCACTCATCAGCAGCGCGCTGCCACTGCTGAGCGTATGAGCGATGATGAGCCGGGACACAGGACCTCATAGGATGACCGAAGAGGACTTGTGCTGGTGATCGCCCTTCCGCCCTCGGAGTGTTGCGCAGTTCCAGCAACCCGCGAGCGAACGCATCCTCGTCCAGGTGTCCCTGCTGTGTGGTCGTGAGGATCAGCTTCTTCACGGACTTGACCGCTGCCTCGGCGTGACCATTGGAGCGTGGATAATGAGGTGAAGATACACGATGCTCCACCCCCCATCGAGCCAGGAAGCGCCGTACCGATGAAGAAGTGAACTGCGGTCCACCGTCAGTCCTCAGGAGAACAGGCACGCCCGTGTCGGCGAACACACCCCGAAGGACACGAACGAGCTGATCAGCCGATGCTGGACGTGAGCATGCAGACACGTGAGGCCACCCAGACAAGCGATCTACATACACGAGGTATGTACGGCCTGCTGCGTGGAAGTAGTCTGCAGAAACTGACTCAAACACCCTGCTGGGTGTGTCCGTGTCCTGCCAGAGAGGTTCGTTGGCTTGGCTTGGTAGGAGTGGACGGCATAGTGAGCATCCAGAAACGACGTTCTCAACGTCTCTGTCCATACCAGGCCAGTACACCGTTTGTCGGGCCCGTCGCTTGGTGCGCTCCATCCCCTGATGACTGTCATGGAGTCGCTCTAGTGTTTCTCGGCGGAGGCTGTGAGGAATAAGAAGCCTCGGCCCGTAAACCACCAGGTCGTCGTCTACGGCCAGCAGACTGCGCACCGGCCAGTACGTACGCAAGCGGTGATCGAGGTCGTGGCAATGATCAGGGAAGCCCTCGATGATGACGTTCTTGAGCAAGCAGTACTCCCCGTCTCTTGCTGCTGCGGCACGTACCATTTCCACAGTCTGATCCTGGAGTGGTGCTAAGCGGACGCCGTCCTCATTGGTGGCAGATAACGCTGAGATGACCGCTGAGTGGAGAGGGTCGAGGTCACCAGAAGTAGCAGCATCCTCTTCCTCCACTGGGTCCTGTACTGGAGCACGTGAGAGGGCGTCGGGCACACAGTGTGTCGATCCCTTTAGCCGGTGAGCGTCGTCTGTCAACTCGATGGCCATGGATCCACCAGCCATTGCACGTAAACCTTCCTTTGCTTCGAAGACGCTGGGAAAGGCCTTGATCACAGCAGCAGCGTGCCCCGCACGCTGCTGTGGCGTTGGGTCGTAGGAATGAGGCCAGCTGATCACTTCTGTGGGCGTAGATAGAGGTGGCTGCGAGGCGGTCGGGTACTTGATGGAGCTGTTGCCGGTGTGCTGTTCTTCCCTGCGTAGCGGTCGGATTTGAGCCGGAAAATCTTCGGGGAGGATTCCGAGAGCGATGGAATCGTACCAGCTAAGCAGCGCCCCCTTCACCTCCTTCACCACGCTCACAACAGTCTCAGCTTCCCTGTCGCCCAGTTGCAAGTGCGACGAGAAAGTTCCTACACAGGTGAGGGGGTGATTACCGGCAGCATAAAGTCCATCACCATCAGCGGGCGCCAAGCTGGAGGGCGGGATTCCAAGGAGTGTTGCCGTGTCGAGGCCAATA
>NC_087161.1:3415000-3417500 GCF_035594125.1 Scylla paramamosain
CCTCCTCCTCCTCCTCCTCCTCCTCCTCCTCCTCCTCTTCTTCCTCCTCCTCCTCCTCATATTATTATTCTTGTTCACAATAGCATTATCATCATTATCCTCACCTCTCCCTCCCCCTCCTCCACCTTCCCTTACCCCTTCCCCTCCCCGCAGCCCCTCCCTCCCCCCTGCATGCACCACTATCAGGGCGTGACAAGCAATACCATTATTTGAGGAGATTAAATCATGCATCCTGAAATATATTGGATCACGGCGAGTCTTTCTAATGCGGCAAAAGTGTTTGGTAACGCGCGCCTCGCTTCCCCAATGAGTCGAGACGAGGGAGAGAGTGAGAGGGAGAGAGGGAGAGAGGGAGAGAGATTATTTATGGTTTTGTATTTTATCTTGTTTTTTCTTTTAGCGGTAACTGTGTCATGGAGAGAGAGAGAGAGAGAGAGAGAGAGAGAGAGAGAGAGAGAGAGAGAGAGAGAGAGAGAGAGAGAGAGAGAGAGAGAGAGAGAGGTATGAAGGAAAAGGTGAAATAAAAAAAACGTAATCGGAATTTTGTATATGAGAAAAATGTGATGATAAAAAAATAATTCTGTGTGTGTGGGTGTGTGTATGTGTGTGTGTGTGTGTGTGTGTGTGTGTGTGTGTGTGTGTGTGTGTGTGTGTGGGTGGGTGTGCGCACGTGTGATTAGATTAGGAGAGGAGAGGAAAGTAGAAAAGAGAGAGAGAGAGAGAGAGAGAGAGAGAGAGAGAGAGAGAGAGAGAGAGAGAGAGAGAGAGAGAGAGAGAGAGAGAGAGAGAGAGAGATGAAATGAGTCAATGATTGGAAAAAAATATATTGATAACGGTGGGAAATATCTCTCTGTCTGTCTGTCTGTCTGTCTGTCTGTCTGTGTTTATTTATGTCTGTCTGTCTGTCTGCTTGTCTGTCTGTGTGTTTATTTATCTGTCTGTCTGTCTGTCTGTCTATCTATCTATCTATCTATCTATCTATCTATCCATCATCTTACCTGCCTGTATATCTATTTTATCTATCAATTTATCCTCATATGAGTAGAAATGTGGATATGTATTGATTCTCTCTCTCTCTCTCTCTCTCTCTCTCTCTCTCTCTCTCTCTCTCTCTCTCTCTCTCTCTCTCTCTCTCTCTCTCTCTCTCTCTCTCTCTCTCTCATATATGTAACAGTATCATTAGTTGATTAATAACTTTCCTACCGATGCCAGGTGTAATATCCGACTTCTTTCCTCCCCTCTCTCTCTCTCTCTCTCTCTCTCTCTCTCTCTCTCTCTCTCTCTCTCTCTCTCTCTCTCTCTCTCTCTCTCTCTCTCTCTCTCTCTCAGCTGTCAGACAATCACAGGTGTGTAGGGGGAGAGTAGAAAGGTGATACACGTGTGTGTGTGTGTGTGTGTGTGTGTGTGTGTGTGTGTGTGTGTGTGTGTGTGTGTGTGTGTGTGTGTGTGTGTGTGTGTCCCAAGGCTGTTATTGATGTGACATTTTTTCTCTCTTTCTCTCTCTCTTTTTCTCTGTAGCCTCCAGATCATAAGTGAGTTAGTATTGGCTCTCTCTCTCTCTCTCTCTCTCTCTCTCTCTCTCTCTCTCTCTCTCTCTCTCTCTCTCTCTCTCTCTCTCTCTCTCTCTCTCTCTCTCTCTCTCTCTCTCTCGCACCGCTAACTCATGAATAATTTAGGCACATTACTACGTGTATATTTGATTCAAAAGTTAGAGCTATCTCTACGCCGCTCTCTCATCCAGCCCCTCTCTCTCTCTCTCTCTCTCTCTCTCTCTCTCTCTCTCTCTCTCTCTCTCTCTCTCTCTCTCTCTCTCTCTCTCTCTCTCTCTTCCTTATCCTTCTCCTTTCTTCCTTAAACTTCTTTATTTACACTTCTTTATTCTGTTTCCACTTCTCCTTTCTCTTCACTCTTCTTTCTATCTTTTCTCTTATTCCACGTTTCTTTCTCTCCCTTTCTCTCATCTCCCTTTCTTCCTCATCTTCCTCTTCTATCCCCCTTCTTCATAATTCTTCACCTCCTTCTCCCTTATTCCTTCGCATTACCATTTCTCTCTCTCTCTCTCTCTCTCTCTCTCTCTCTCTCTCTCTCTCTCTCTCTCTCTCTCTCTCTCTCTCTCTCTCTCTCTCTCTCTCTCTCTCTCTCTCTCTCTCTCTCTCTCTCTCTCTCTCTCTCTCTCTCTCTCTCTCTCTCTCTCTCTCTCTCTCTGTAAACCTCTGTACCCTCATCACTGCTTTCTCCCTCCCCCTCCCCCCTCTCTCTCCCTCTTCCTCTCCCCCTCCCTCTTTCCCCGCGGCATTGCCCAAGGGAGAGACACAATCGGGGTCCCACAGGGGTAGGAATTACTGTTTAGGGTCCCAGGGCCTCAGGGAGAGTGAGAGGGAGAGGAGGGGGAGGTGGAAGAGGAAGGGAGGAGAGGAAAGCAAGGGTATTGGGATGGAGGGGGTGGTGGGTGGGTGGAATGGAGGAGAGGAGAGGGAATAAATTTGGGAGGGAAACAAGA
>NC_087161.1:3425000-3427500 GCF_035594125.1 Scylla paramamosain
GCGACTCACCTGGCCCGGTTAATTAAGGGCAGGTAAAGGGAGAGGAGGAGTGGGGGAGTGGGGAGAGGGAGAAGGGAGAAGGGAGAGGGAGGGAAAGTGGGGAGTTTATGGTAGAATGAGAGAGATGGAGAAAGAGAAGAGTACTGTGGGTAATTTAGAGAATAGGGTTGGAGGGTCTTTTAGAGAGAGAGAGAGAGAGAGAGAGAGAGAGAGAGAGAGAGAGAGAGAGAGAGAGAGAGAGAGTGCCTGGAGGGGTGATGAGGGAGATAGCGACGCCAAGAAGGATTTTATCTCCTCACTTCTTTCATAGACTTGTTTCCTCCTCCTCCTCCTCCTCCTCCTCCTCCTCCTCCTCCTCCTCCTCCTCCTCCTCCTTTACCTTTTTTGCCATTTTTTCTCCTTAACATTTCAGTTTTTATGTCGCTCCTCTCTCTCTCTCTCTCTCTCTCTCTCTCTCTCTCTCTCTCTCTCTCTCTCTCTCTCTCTCTCTCTCTCTCTCTCTCTCTCTCTCTCTATTTCGTGATAAAAATACTACATCAATTACTACTACTACTACTACTACTATTTCTTCTTCTACCACCACCACCACCATCACCACCACCACCACCACCACCACCACCACCACCACCACCACCACCACCACCACCACCACCACCTGAGGCACGTCCAGAAGTGTTGCCAACGTGGGGTCAAGCCTTCTTTGTGCAGTGAAGCAGAACGGAGGAGGAGGAGGAGGAGGAAGAAGAAGAAGAAGAAGAAGAAGAAGAAGAAGAAGAAGGAGGAGAAGGAGGATGTGAAAGATTGGTGAAGACGGAGGTGGAGACGCTGGGAGTGGAGAGGAGATGAGCTGAAGTGGAGGAGGAGGAGGAGGAGGAGGAGGAGGAGGAGGTGGAGGAGAGGTGGAGTTGCATGGAGTGAAATGAAGATAAGATAGTGTAGAGAGAGAGAGAGAGAGAGAGAGAGAGAGAGAGAGAGAGAGAGAGAGAGAGAGAGAGAGAGAGAGAGAGAGAGAGAGGAGTATATAAATGTAGTGTAGACGATGGTGATGGTAAAAGAATGGGAGAATGAGTTGAGGTAGAGAAGAAGGAGGAAGAGGTGAGTGGAGGAGGGTGGAGGAGAGTGGAGGAGAGTGGAGGAGAGTGGAAGAAACGTTTTGGTTCAAGGAAGTGTGTTGGGAGAGAGAGGGAGGAGAGACGGGAGGGGGGTAGAGGGATGTGTCTAGGCATGGAGGAGGAGGAGGAGGAGGAAGAGGAGGAGGAGGAGGAGGAAAGTGATACACCATTCCTTTGATTTTGTGTTTGTTTTCCTTCTGTGTTATTTTTTACCTCCAAATAATAATGATGATGATGATGATACCACCCACCACCACCACCACCACCACCAAAACAACAACAACAACAACAACAACAACTACCACCAACATTATTTCCCTATTTCCCTCTAATTCTCCCTTATCTTACTCCTCTCACCCCTTTTCTCTTCCTCCTCTTTCTCGTCTTCTTCCTCTTCTGCTCTCTTTCTCCTCTCTTCTCTCCCTTACTCCTCAAACTCCATAATTTTTCCTCCATTCTCTCCCTGCCGTCATGTCTCCCTCCCATGTTTTTTGTCTCCCTCATTCTGTGGCCTGAGGTTATGGGTGATGGGGAGGGGAGAGATTGGGAGAGGGGAAGGGGAGGATGAGGGGGAGTCAATGTCGTTTGGAACGGGTTATGGAGAGGGAGGGAAGGGGAGAGGGGGTGAGGGGAAGAAGGGAGAGGGGAGAGTTTGCTTGCGACATATCATTAGGAGCAAGAAGGGGAAGACAAGGGGGGAGGGAAGGAAGGTGTGGTCGAGTAGCGATGAAGAAGGGAGAGGAAGGGGAAGGAGGAGAGGGGAATATATAAATAGAAGGGGAAAAGGTAAATAGGTTGATAGGGACGAGGAAAAAGGAAGAGGGAAATTGAAAAGAGGGGTAAGAAGAGAAAATTGTAGTTGTATGATGATGTTGTTATTATTATTATTATTATTATTATTATTATTATTATTATTATTATTATTATTTTTATTGATTTATGCAAGTTTTTATTCTCAGTTTCCTGTTCTACTTTTTTTTGTCATCCCTCTTACTTCCTGTTTTGATCTCGTGTGTGTGTGTGTGTGTGTGTGTGTGTGTGTGTGTGTGTGTGTGTGTGTGTGTGTGTGTGTGAAAGAATTTGTTACTAATATATTTTTTCTATTTCTTTACAGGTATGTGCGTCTAAGCGTGGCACCTGTGTACGTAAAGGCGTGTACGTAGGTAAGCCGTAAGAGAGAGAGAGAGAGAGAGAGAGAGAGAGAGAGAGAGAGAGAGAGAGAGAGAGAGAGAGAGAGAGAGAGAGAGAGATTGTGATTTTTTCCCATTTTACTATCATTCTCTCTCTCTCTCTCTCTCTCTCTCTCTCTCTCTCTCTCTCTCTCTCTCTCTCTCTCTCTCTCTCTCTCGTTATTGTTTTTACTAACAAGTCTTTTATTTTTCCGTTGA
>NC_087161.1:3432500-3442500 GCF_035594125.1 Scylla paramamosain
TGCTTGTTTTGCGTATCAATTATTCATATCAATACTAATGGTGGTGATGGTGATATTGATGGTGATGATGGTGGTGGTGGTGATAATAACAACAACAATAATAATAATGATAATAATAATAATAATGATAATGATAATAATGATAATAATAGTAATAATAATAATAATAATAATAATAATAATAATAATAATAATGATAATAATAATAATAATAAACTTCTTATGCTACTTTCCCATCTCCTCCTCCTCCTCCTCCTTTTCTCCTCCTTTTCTCTTCCATCCTTTTTTTCTCTCTTCTTCTTCTCTTGCTTCTGTTATTCGTTTTCTTCTTTCTTCACCACCACCGCCACCACCACCACCACCACCACCACCACCACCACCACCACCACCACCACCACAACCACCACCACCACCACCACCACCACCACCATCCTCATCCGTCATTACTAGTTGTTCCTTTCTTATTATCGGCGTGGACAGTGAGTGGGGGATGGATGAGTGGGGGGAGAGGGTGAGTATGGGTGAGGTGGAGAAGACTAGGGGATGGGCAAGGGTTGGGGAAGATGAGTAGGGGGAGAAGAGAGAGGGAGGGAGGGAGGGGGTGTGGTGGAGGCCTCCCCCGAATAATGAGTTTTTGAATTGAAGTGAATTAGAGTGGAGCGGTGCGCGGCTAATGCAATAATATTAATGCTGTAATGTGGAAAATAGTGGTAGGTGCGGGGAGTGGAGTGTTGTGGCGGCCAGCACGCGGGAACACAAAGGAAGAACGAGCAAGACTAAGCACCCTCAGCTGACTTGGGTTTTCTGATCCTTATGAGAGAGAGAGAGAGAGAGAGAGAGAGAGAGAGAGAGAGAGAGAGAGAGAGAGAGAGAGAGAGAGAGAGAGAGAGAGAGAATGTTTACGTATGAATCAGTAACCAATAACAGTAATAATCAGGAGTGGAGTGGCGGGGAGGAGGGGGAAACACACGTGAACACAAAGGAAGAAAGAGCAAGAATTTTGTACCATCATCAGCAGACTTAATTGTTCTGTGAGAGAGAGAGAGAGAGAGAGAGAGAGAGAGAGAGAGAGAGAGAGAGAGAGAGAGAGAGAGAGAGAGAGAGAGAGAAACTGGAGAATTATTTAGCCATCATAGAAAGTGTTAATAAAAAAAAATAATAATAATAAAAAAAGAAACACAACACGTGCACTTGGAGGAGGAGGAGGAGGAGGAGGAGGAGGAGGAGGAGGAGGAGGAGGAGGATGGATATAGATGTAGTACCCGTCAAGAGAGAGAGAGAGAGAGAGAGAGAGAGAGAGAGAGAGAGAGAGAGGAAGACCTGAGGCAAGGTTTCTGGATGCAGTGAAGGAAGACTTGCTTGTTATGGTGTGGCTGAGGGAGGCGCGGAAGACCAAGGGTGATGGGGAAGGCTGAACCGCTGTGGCGACACTGGCGGGGGCAGGCAAAAGAAGAGGAGGAAGAAGACGAAGAGGAAGAAAGGAGAAAAAAAAAAAAAGAAATGAGGTAGTTTGTGATATGTGCTTTGTGTGATGGGTTCCGGGAGAGAGAGAGAGAGAGAGAGAGAGAGAGAGAGAGAGAGAGAGAGAGAGAGAGAGAGAGAGAGAGAGAGAGAGTTAAAAAAAAAAATAACTAAGAACACAAACTCGTAGCACTTGTATTTAGTTATTACCTTCAATCCAACATCAAACACACACACACACACACACACACACACACACACACACACACACACACACACACACACACACACACACACACACACACACACACACACACAGTAATCAATCACAGCCACGCACAATATATATAACCCTGAAATAGTTACACATGATTATATTTCACATATCAACTAATTACATATACCCCCCATTCACCCTCCCCCTCCTCCCCAACCCCATTCCCTCCCCATTCCCTCCCCATTTATTTCCCTTCATTCCCCCAATACAATCCTCTCCTTTTCCCACGCATCTGTCTCCTCCTCCTCCTCTTCCTCCTTCTTCTCCTCCTCCTCCTCCCTTCCCCCATTCCCCCTTCGTCACAAACCCATCCCATTAGTCAGTTTAATGGGGGACGATATGACCCATTATCCTGTCCTGATTATAGGGATGGGTGTTGGGGGAGGTGGGGAGGGGGATGGGGAGAGGAGGGAAACATGCTTGTGGCAATTGGATGTCGATGAAATAGGAATGTGAGAGGAATGGGAAGGGAGGGGAGAGGGGGAAAGAAGGTGGGGAAGAAAATAGGCATGGAGAAGAGATGGGGGACTGTGAAGAAGGGAGGGGTGATGGGAGGGGAAGGGGGAGAGGGAAGGGGAAGAGGGGAAGGGAATAGAAAGAAAGGAAGAAAAGGAAAAAAATAGGAAAAGGGGAGAGAGAGAGAGAGAGAGAGAGAGAGAGAGAGAGAGAGAGAGAGAGAGAGAGAGAGAGAGAAACTGACTCTGTTAAACTTTTTTTCCCTAATTTTTCCCCTCAGGTCGTGGATGACTTTTTTCCCTCCTTTTTTTCCTCCCCGTGTTAATTTTTCCCTCCCTTTAAATTAATTGCACTTTTTGTTTTCCCTCTTGTTTTATTTCCTTCTTTAACTCTCCTCCTCCTCCTCCTCCTCCTCCTCCTCCTCCTCCTCCTCCTCCTCCTCCTCCTCCTCCTCCTCCTCCTCCTTCTCTCCCCTGACCTCACTTTTCTCCCTTTTAAGCGCAGTATTCTAGTTTCCCCTTCCCTCTCCCCTCCCCTCTCCTCTCCCCTCTCTCCTTCCCTCCCCGGCTCTCTCTCTCGGCATTTCCATTTGGTGTGTAATCTCCCTTTGAGTCGTTAATCCTCCCTTTGGCTGGACCTAAATCACCCTTCAAGCTCCCACTCTTTTTGATTCCTCCCTTTACTTCACCTTTTTCCAGATTTTTTTTTCAGCTATATTTTTTTTATCGTTTAAATCGCTCTATTTCAGTGTGTGTGTGTGTGTGTGTGTGTGTGTGTGTGTGTGTGTGTGTGTGTGTGTGTGTGTGTGTGTGTGTGTGTGTGTGTGTGTGTGAGAGTGGGTGGGTGGGTGGTTGTGTGGGTAGGTCTCTCTCTCTCTCTCTCTCTCTCTCTCTCTCTCTCTCTCTCTCTCTCTCTCTCTCTCTCTCTCTCTCTCTCTCTCTCTCTCTCTCTCTCTCATTTTCTATTTTTTTTTCTATACCTTCTCCTGTATTCGTATATTTAAGTAATCTCCCCATTATCCCGTTTTCCCCCTTTGCTTATCTGTCTCTCTCTCTTTCTTAATCCTCCTTTTGTTTCTCCCTCTTTCTCTCCTTTTCTCCTTAGTGTTGTTTCTGCTTGTTTCTTTAATCCAATCTTCCTCTGTTTAATCTGTGGCTTTCCTCGCATGTAATCCCCCTTACCTTGAATTTGATCGTGTTTACCTTTCCTCAGATCCCATGTTTGTAGTTTCCAATCCTACATTGTTTTTTTTTCCTCTTTTTTTCCTCTTTTTTTCCTCTTTTTTTCCTCTTTTTTTCCCCTCTTCTAATTAATCCCTACTTTTCCCCCTCACTTTTGTTTCCTCTTAATTGTGCATTCCCCTCGTACTGTTTCCTCGTACCGTTTTCTCTGTCTCTCTCTCTCTCTCTCTCTCTCTCTCTCTCTCTCTCTCTCTCTCTCTCTCTCTCTCTCTCTCTCTCTCTCTCTCTCTCTCTCTCTCTCTCTCTCTTAATCCTTAATTTCTCTTCCAATTCGTTTGCTCTTCTTTCTTTAATCTCCCGTGTGCAGTTTCCATTCTCTCTCTCTCTCTCTCTCTCTCTCTCTCTCTCTCTCTCTCTCTCTCTCTCTCTCTCTCTCTCTCTCTCTCTCTCTCTCTCTCTCTCTCTCTGTTCCATCGAAACGTTTAAAAAATGTATGGTGTTTGTTTTTCTCTTGCTCTTTCCTTTTTCTTTATTAGTATTATTCTGATTTTCTCCTTTAAATTGAGTTCTCCCTATCTCCCTATATTTATTATCCTCTTCTCTTTCCCTCCTTTTGTTTTTGCTTTTTTTCTTTCTCATTTTTAGTCTCAATATTCCAAAACTTTCTTTGTTTTATTCCATCTATCTTAATTTCTACTTATTTGATTCTCTCTCTCTCTCTCTCTCTCTCTCTCTCTCTCTCTCTCTCTCTCTCTCTCTCTCTCTCTCTCTCTCTCTCTCTCTCTCTCTCTCTCTCTCTCTCTCTCTCTCTCTCTCTCTACATTCTCCCCTTCATACACACACACACACACACACACACACACACACACACACACACACACACACACACACACACACACACACACACACACACACACACACACACACACACACACACACACACACACACACCTGTACGCGGCATTTAAATGTATATGGGGCTGGACAGGTGTATCCATTAGCCTCGTCAATATCCAATTAGCAAGATAATCACCGCTTTTGTCAGCTAATTAAAGGTCATTGTCACCTGTTCTTTGCCCGCTTACATCGTTATCATCGTCACTTTTCTCTTCCTTTCCTTTCTTTCATCATCCACGTCATTGTAATATTTTTTTCTTTTTTGTTTATTTTTGTGGCTTATTGGGTTTGTGTGTGTGTGTGTGTGTGTGTGTGTGTGTGTGTGTGTGTGTGTGTGTGTGTGTGTGTGTGTGTGTGTGTTTCTTTTCGTTGTTGTCTAAAATGTTTTCTCTCGTGTCTTTATCTCGTTTAGTTTCGTTATTTACTTTTTTTTTTGGTTTTGTTTTATTTTGCTTTGTTTTTTTTTGTGTCATTTGTTTTGTCTCTCTCTTTTTTTTATTCTGTCTAATTGTTTTAAGTGTTTTTATGTTGTAACTCTCTCTCTCTCTCTCTCTCTCTCTCTCTCTCTCTCTCTCTCTCTCTCTCTCTCTCTCTCTCTCTCTCTCTCTCTCTCTCTCTCTCTCTCTTTTCGTTTCCTTCTTTGTTTCTTTCTCTGTTTTATTTCTTTTCTTTCCGTTTCTTTCTTCCTTTTCTTTTCTTGCATTTTTATCTTTCTGTTTTTCTTTAATCTCTCCGTATTTGTCCTCCCCTGTTTTTCTCTCCCTCTTTCTTTTTTTATACTCTTAAAAAATACCTTTGTAATACTATGCTGTTTATTCTCTCTCTCTCTCTCTCTCTCTCTCTCTCTCTCTCTCTCTCTCTCTCTCTCTCTCTCTCTCTCTCTCTCTCTCTCTCTCTCTCTCTCTCTCTCTCTCTCTCTCACTCAGTAGGATGTTCTGAATAGTTGCAAATTCTATTCTCACAAATGCTCTCTACAACTCTGTGTCCTAATCCTAGAGTCCTTTGCTTACAAGTACATAGAAATACGTGTTCATCTTTCCTCTAACACACACACACACACACACACACACACACACACACACACACAGACAGACAGTGCTCCTTTTCCAGATTTGCTTTTCTTTATTTGGCATATATTAATTCTGAGTCCTGATTATTGCTATTGTTGTTTGTTGTTGTTGTTGTTGTTGTTGTTGTTGTTGTTGTTGTTGTTGTTTTCGGGGTTCGTACTTGCCGGTACCATCTCTCTCTCTCTCTCTCTCTCTCTCTCTCTCTCTCTCTCTCTCTCTCTCTCTCTCTCTCTCTCTCTCTCTCTCTCTCTCTCTCTCTCTCTCTCTCTCCTTTGTTTATTTTTCTACCTCCAGTGTCTTCATGTTTTGTTTGTTTTTCTTATTTGTTGTTATTTACTAATTTTCCATTTTCTTTTTTTTTATTTTTATGAATGTATTTACCGTTAATTTCTTGTCATTATGTACCTTTACTCATTATCAACTTTTCTTTATTGTTTCATCTTTTATTTTTTATTTTTTCTCCATTTTGTATCTTTATTTCCAAACACGTATCTTGCAACTTTAGATAATCCATTTGGCGTTTCTGTTTTGAGACTGGCACTTCAGTAGGCCCTCCTTTTTTTTTTTTTTCTTTTGCTTCCTTTTTGTTGTTTTAGACCTCTACGCCTCTCATATATAAAAATGTTCACGTATTCTTATTATTTATTTACCGATATTTGCTATTTATTTATCCTTCTTAAACTCTATTTACCATTATCTCTCATTCACTCCTATGTATCCACCTGTGTGTGTATTCCCTTAATTAATCCCTTAATTAATCTAAATACTCAGTGCATTTCCTTCTTTCCTTCCTTCTCTCTTCCTTCTCCCTTCCTTTATTTACCATTACCCTCCATTCATTTCTACGTATCCACCTTTACATACATATTCCTTCACTCATCTAAATACACAGCAATGCACCTCCTTCCTTCCTTCCTTCCTTCCTTCCTTGCTTCCTTCGCCCTTGCCTTTCCCTCTCTTTCACCGCCTCAGTCTAATGTATCTATAATTTCTGTATCTCCTTTCCTGTGTTCTCATACTCACCCACTCCCTCTTTCCCCCTCTCTCTCTCTCTCTCTCTCTCTCTCTCTCTCTCTCTCTCTCTCTCTCTCTCTCTCTCTCTCTCTCTCTCTCTCTCTCTCTCTCTCTCTCTCTCTCTCTCAGGTTCTCTTTAGCCAGGGAATTAATTGGGTTTGTCTTCTTGGAGCACTTTCTGGCCCAGTGGTTGCCAAACAGGTGAGCAGCGCATACCTGTTGTGGTGTACCGCTTTGTGTTGCTCTCCTGCCCACTCACCTGCCCTCTCACCTGACCACTTACTCACCTGCCCACTTACTCACCTGCCCACTCACTCACTGCCCACTCACAACCACGCACCACGGCTATTATACATGCTTAGTACTGTCTCATGCTTTGCCTTTCATTCAGCATTCAGTACTGCTGCCCGCTATTGGTGCACCTGGGTTTAGAACTTGTATTGACCTGTGTTGTTTACCTGTGTGTGTGTGTGTGTGTGTGTGTGTGTGTGTGTGTGTGTGTGTGTGTGTGTGTGTGTGTGTGTGTGTGTGTGTGTGTGTGTGTGTTTGTAAGCTCTTTGGTGTTGTGAAAAGCTGTTAGGTTATTATTATTATTATTATTATTATTATTATTATTATTATTATTATTATTATTATTATTATTATTATTATTATTGTTATTATTATTACTTTTTGACTTCTTGCTGTTTTTTTTTCCCTTTTATACGTAAATTGTGAAGAGTGCTCAGTTTATTTATTTCCTTTTACTACTATTATTTATTTATTTATTTTTTATTTATTTTTTTTTTCGCGTGTTTAATCTCTCATTGAAACGGTAAGGTTGTAGATTTCAGAGTGTAATTATTATTGAGAAAGACGCTACAGGGAAGGCAGTGAATGTTCAAATAGTGAAGAAAAATCGTGAAAGGCACTGCTGATGCTGATGACGGAAAAAAATAATTGTAGGTTAGTGAAAAATTTTTAACGCCTGTTGTTTTATGTATGGTATGTATGTATGTATGTATGTGTATATGTATGGTGACTAAAGTGAAGTATTATGGTGTTATTGGCAGTCAGACAGTCATCATCCTTTTTTTTTTTATTATCATCTTTCTCTTCGTCCTCACTTCATCTCCTCGTCCTCTTTATTGTCATCCTGTTCCGCTTCGTTTTCATTTTCTTCTCCTTGTCTTCCTTTTTTGGTCGTCCTTCTCTTCCTCATCTTACTCTTCTCGTGTTTCAGTCTTTATTATCGCCCTCTTCCTCTTCGTTCTTACCCTCCTCGTTCTCATCTTTGTCATCACCCTCTTCCTCTTTCTCCTCACTTTTCTCTTCGTTTTTATCATCGTCCCTTTTCTAGACGTCATCATCCTGCTTATCCTGTACCTTTTCAAAAAATATCCCTCCCACTTCACCTGTATCCCTTAATTTACCAGGTGTAGTTCAAACCTGTACGTTTTCCTTGTACACTCCATACCTGTGTTGTACCCGCTCGTGTCTCACTACACCTGTTCTTTCCTACCTCTGTGTGTGTGCGTGTGTGTGTGTGTGTGTGTGTGCTTCCTTTATTCCTTTCCATTCGTGTGTGTCACCTATTTCATTTCCCGCGTCCACATCTGGCTATCTACTTCTGCCCTCCCTTGTACACCTGCCCAATACCTTATATATCTGTCAGCCTACCTCCTTTGCCTCTCACATTCCTCCCATCACCATTATTGCCTTCCTCTCAACTCTCAGTGGCTCTCTATTTGTCAGCCTCATCACCCATCACCTCATGTCCCTCCCTCCCTCACACCTCGCATTTTTATTTCCCGCCTACACACCTGTTCTTCACTTTTTTATCCCTTTGTGCATACCTGTTATTCGCCCTCAACACTCGTCCTACACCTGTCCTCGCCTCTTTGACATGTTACTCCCCCTTCTCCTCTCCTCTCTCTCCCCTCTCCCACCCCCACACAGGTGATATTCTCTTCCTTTTGCACTGTACATATATATTTCTTCTCACCTTTCACTCCTGTCTCTCTTTCACGTCTGTCATGTGTCTTGTACTGCCTCTCCTCCTCTCGATCCTCTTCTGTCACCCTCCTCTCTTCTATTCTGTTTCCAGTTCTCGTGTTTCTTCCTGTCTCCTTTTGAGTTTTCGTTTTTTTTTTCTTTCGTTGTTTCGTTCTTCTTGTCTGTCTTATATCTCCTCTTCTTCCCCTCCCCCCGTTTTCTTTCTTCTTCATTTTTTGTTTTTTGTTTTTTCATTGTCTCTCTAGTCTTCCCCGTTCTTCTTTCTCCTTCTCTCTCTCTATTTATTTCTCTATCCAAATTATTCTTTTCTTCGTATCCACCTTCTGTTTGTTTCCTTTTCTCCTTTCATTTCTTTCCCTGTGAGTTTGTTAGTGTCACATCTCATTCACATACTGTTCTTTCCATGTTTTCTTCAAGTTTCGTCTTCAGCTAGTCAATTGTTTGTTTATTTATTTATTTATTTATTTATTTATTTATTTTTTGTTATTTTCTTCATGCTCAAGTTTCCTGTTATTCATATGTTGATCTTAATTTTCTATCTTTTTCTGCTGTTTCCTTTGTTTCTCTTTTGTTTTATTGTTTTTTTCATGCTTCTATTGTACATGAATTTTTCAAGCCTGTGAATGAGTTTTAGGGTAAACTAATATAAAGAAAAAAGTATAAATTTCTTTTGTCTTAATTTCTATTTTATCCTGTTTTGTTCAGATTTTTTATATTGGTCATTATTTTCCTCCCTTTTTTTTTTTCTTTATATATGTCACTTTGTTTTTATGTAATTTTGTGTGTCAGTTAACATATATTGAATATCCTAATGTCACTTTTGTTTCCCCCCTGAAATTCCCACGTGCTTTGGGCCATTTTCCCCTCCCTGTGCTGCGATTTTTTCCCTGTTTACCACTTCCTCTCATTCAATTCCCCTCACATTACCTTGTTTTGTGCCTCCCCTCTCTCCCTTTTTTTTGTCCCCCATTCCTCAGTTACACCTGTATTCTTTCCTCGTTTTCCCCTCTTCATACCTGCCTGCCCTGTCTCCTCTCCCCTCCTTTCCCCTCCTTTTCCCTCGCTCCCCTCGTGACACCTGTGCGCCTCCTCCCTTGTTGTGTCTGATTTATTTATTTTCCCTGATATTCTAATCCAATTCTTTTCCCTTATTTTTTTTTTTTTTCCTCTTTCTTCCTTTCCCTTCTTCATTTACACGTGTTCCTGCTTTCTTCTCTTTCTTTTTCCCCCCCCCCCGTCGATTTTTCCTTCCATGTCTTGTTCTGTTCTTCCTTGTTTTCCTCTCTTTTTTTCTTTTCTTTTCCTCTTGTCTCGTCTTTCTTTTTTTCCTCTTCTCCCTCTTCTATCCTGTTTTTTTTTTCTTTCGTTTCTTCTTCCTTTTTTTCCCTCTACTTTCTCTTCTTTTTTTCTGTTTCCCTCCTTCCTTTCCTTTCTTATCCTTCTTCCCTCAGTATCTTATCCCCCTTTCTTTTTTCCCTTCATCCTCTTCCTCCCAATTTAACCTCCTCCTCCTCCTCCTCCTCCTCCTCCTCCTCCTCCTCCTCCTTTAGCAAATTCACACCTGTTTTTCCTCCCCCGCCTCTTTTTTTTTTTTCCTTTTTTTCCCCCCACCATTCACCTGACTCCCCTCTTTCCCTTTTTCCCTTTTC
>NC_087161.1:3447500-3455000 GCF_035594125.1 Scylla paramamosain
GCAATAATTGATTCCCATTCTCTTCCGCGTTTTGGAAATGGTGGGAGGGGGAGGGGAGGGGAGAGGAAGGGGAGGGGAGGGGAGGGGAGGGAAGGGGGAAGAGGGGAAGGGGATGTGTTCCTTAGAGGGGAGGTATTAAGGGAGGGGATTTGGTGATGGGTGTGGAGGGGGAGGTGAGAGGAGTGGGGGGAGAGAGAGAGAGAGAGGGGGGTGTTGTTTTTTAGGGGGGTCGTTAGGTTGTTAATGATGTGCTCTCTCTCTCTCTCTCTCTCTCTCTCTCTCTCTCTCTCTCTCTCTCTCTCTCTCTCTCTCTCTCTCTCTCTCTCTCTCATTTTTTTGCATTATTTTGTTTGTTTTGTTTTCTTTATCGCGTCTTTTTCTCTTATGTTTTCTTATTCATCGTTTTCTTCTTCTTCCTTCCTTCCTCCTCCTCCTCCTCCTCCTCCTCCTCCTCCTCCTCCTCCTCCTCCTCCTCCTCCTCCTCCTCCTCCATCTTTATTATTTATCACCGTCTACCTGCATTTACTTATTTATTTATTGTTCTTTATTTTATTTCTCCTTCCGTGTCTATTTTTACCTGTCTGGATAAATATTTATTCCTTGCTTCCTCCTCCTCCTCCTCCTCCTCCTCCTCCTCCTCCTCCTCCTCCTCCTCCTCCTCCTCCTCTTCATCTCCTCACTATATCTCTTTATCATTCTAGACTTACGGTTTCATCTCCTCCTCCTCCTCCTCCTCTTCCTCCTCCTCCTCCTCTCTTCCTTCCTTCCCTCCTTCATTTTAGTCTCTCCCTGTTAGGTAGATGGAATTTTCTTGTAAGGACTATTGCATTTTTCCTCCAGATTTAGGGCGGTAGAGATGGAAGAAGGAAGGAGGGAGGGAAGGAATGAAGGATGGAGAGAAGGAAGGAGGGAAGGGAGGGAAGGGAGGGAGGAAGGATGGAGGGAAGATGAGGTGCCGTGAGGATAAGAGAAAGGAGGTACGAGGGAAGAATGGAGAAGGTGTGTGTGTGTGTGTGTGTGTGTGTGTGTGAGAGAGACAGAGAGAGAGAGAGAGAGAGAGAGAGAGAGAGAGAGAGAGAGAGAGAGAGAGAGAGAGAGAGAGAGAGAGAGAGAGAGAGAGATTAGTAAGGAAAATGTTTTGCATATCACATTAATGACATGGCTCACGATTAGAGAGAGAGAGAGAGAGAGAGAGAGAGAGAGAGAGAGAGAGAGAGAGAGAGAGAGAGAGAGAGAGAGAGAGAATTGTCCTTAATGACACAGATGATGATTCACACAACTGAGTGTATGTGTGTGTGAGTGAGAGAGAGAGAGAGAGAGAGAGAGAGAGAGAGAGAGAGAGAGAGAGAGAGAGAGAGAGAGAGAGAGAGAGAGAGAGTACGTAATCTCAAGTGGCACCCTGGTTTAGCACTGCCCTCCTTTCCTCTCTCCCTCCCTCCTTCTCTCCCTCCCTCCTTCCCTCCATCCCTCCTTCTGTACCCAACTCTCTCTTTCTTCCTCTCCTGCATCTTTCCTTCGTTTTCCTCCATTTACTCCTTCTCCTCCTCCTCCTCCTCCTCCTCCTCCTCCTCCTCCTCCTCCTCCTCCTCCTCTTCGCTGAGTTGGTCACGATGGGTTCTGGATTATAATTAAATTTTAGACATTGAAATAGATGGCGAGGAGGAGGAGGAAGAGGAGGAGGAGGAGGAGGAGGAGGAGGAGGAGGAGGAGGAGGAGTAACGATAATAAAATGACAAGGAAGAGGAATTGGAGCGAAATGAAGATGGGAATATTGAAAAAATGACAGTAACAAGATAAAAAAGGGAGGAGGAGGAAGAGGAGGAGGAGGAGGAGGAGGAGGAGGAATAAGAACAGGAGGACTATTTGTGTTGAGGTAATAATGATAATAATAGAAGAAATAAAGATATGTGACAAGGAAAAGGAGGAGGAGGAGGAGGAGGAGGAGGAGGAGGAGGAGTAATGGATGGAATGCGAGGAAGACGAGGAGGAAGAACAAAAGTAAGGAGGAGGAAGAGGAGAAAATTGATTTAGGGTGATTATTAGTTCCTCCTCCTCCTCCTCCTCCTCCTCCTCCTCCTCCTCCTCCTCCTCCTCCTCCTCCTCCTCCTCCTCCTCCTCCTCCTCCTTACTAATAAGAGGCGTAGGAAGAGAGAGAGGAAAGAGAGAGACAGAGACGTGAAAACAAAAGAGAGGGAAGAGAATTAGAAGAAGAAAGAGGAGGAGGAGGAGGAGGAGGAGGAGGATGAAGTAGGTAGTGCGGGAGGAGGAGGAGGAGGAGGAAGAGGAGGAGGGTACATAATCACCACTGGTCAATACCCTCGCGACCTTCTGGGGAGGGGAAGTGAGGGGAGGGGGAGAGAGAGAGGGAGAGGGAGAGTGAGAGGGGAAGGGGCGTGACAATGGTGGTACAAATTTTTCGGACAGCGTGGTAGCATTTACGTTCTCTCTCTCTCTCTCTCTCTCTCTCTCTCTCTCTCTCTCTCTCTCTCTCTCTCTCTCTCTCTCTCTCTCTCTCTCTCTCTCTCTCTCTCTCTCTAATTGTACGCCTGTCTGTGAGTTAAAGGTAATATCATGCATTTCAATTCTCTCTCTCTCTCTCTCTCTCTCTCTCTCTCTCTCTCTCTCTCTCTCTCTCTCTCTCTCTCTCTCTCTCTCTCTCGTTTAGAATATTTATTTTTCGGCTTTTTTCTTTCGATTTCCTTCTTTATCATGTTTTTGTAGTCTCTCTCTCTCTCTCTCTCTCTCTCTCTCTCTCTCTCTCTCTCTCTCTCTCTCTCTCTCTCTCTCTCTCTCTCTCTCTCTCTCTCTCTCTCTCCCGTACATCCAGGGCAAGGTACGGGGCAGGTAAAGAGGTGTTACATACGGCTCGCGTTATGGCTCTAAGCATTCCTATCTCAATGGCTCTAAGTGATACACGTGCGCGCTAAATACTGGTTGGGTAGTGGCGGTGCTGTGTTAATGTTGGCACTGCTTACCTGGTGTGTGTGTGTGTGTGTGTGTGTGTGTGTGTGTGTGTGTGTGTGTGTGTGTGTGTGTGTGTGTGTTTGTAGTTGGTCCTGTCCAGTGTTTTTTTTTTTTTTTAAGTATTATTGTTTTTGTGGGGTAGGTGATGGTGATGGTTGTTGTTGTTGTTGTTGTTGTTGTTGTTGTTGTTGTTGTTGTTGTCGTTGTTTTTGTTGTTGTTGTTGTTTTTCTTTTCTCCTTTTGGTTTTGCTTTTTCTTAATGTCCTCTTCCAACTACTACTACTACTACTACTACTACTACTACTACTACTACTACTACTACTACTACTACTACTATTACTACTACTACTACTACTACTACTACTACTACTACTACTACTACTACTACTACTACTACTACAACAACAACAACAACAACAACAACAACAACAACAACAACAACACCAACAACAACATCAACAACAACAACTACAACTACTACTACTGCTACTACTACCACCAGCACCATCACCACCACCACTACACCTCTCTTCACCTCCATTCATCTCCGTTATACTGTTTTCATTAATTCATTTGTTATTGTGTGTGTGTGTGTGTGTGTGTGTGTGTGTGTGTGTGTGTGTGTGTGTGTGTGTGTGTGTAACGCTTCAGGGCGGGAAGTAATTAAACGCCAGATGTCTAGACGCGCGCAGGTAAAAATGTTTCCCGTGAAAGAGAGAGAGAGAGAGAGAGAGAGAGAGAGAGAGAGAGAGAGAGAGAGAGAGAGAGAGAGGGGGGATACCGTATAAATCAAGGTATAATAATTTCTCTAAGCATAAGAAATTTACCTGTCCTAATTACTTGCCTTGATAGCTTTACCTTGGCAATACTGTAATGTTAGGAGGGAGAGAGAGAGAGAGAGAGAGAGAGAGAGAGAGAGAGAGAGAGAGAGAGAGAGAGAGAGAGAGAGAGAGAGAGAGAGAGAGTTTGTGTTCTTCGTATCTCTTTTTCTTATTTTTCTTTTTTTCACTTGTATTTTCTCCTTTTCTTTTTCTCCTCTTCCTCTCCTCCTCATTCTCCTCTTCCTCATCCGTTTTCTTCTTCTTCTTCTTCTTCTTCTTCTTCTTCTTCTTCTCCTCCTCTGTGTTATTCCTCCCTTTGTTCTCCTCTATCACTTCATAATTTCTTTATTCATTACCTCATCTCCTCTTCCTCTCTTCCCTTCCCTTCCCTTCTCTTTCCTTCCCTTCTCTTCCTTATCCTGTCGTTCAATTTGTTTTCCTCATTCAGTCCGGCTTGTCTCCTCTCTTTATCCCTTTATCCTTTGTATCTCTTCCTATTTCCTTTACTCCTTATTCTCCTTTCCTTCTCTTTCTCCCTCATTTATTCCTTGTATTTTGTTTTCCTATTCATTTTATTATTTTACATCCTCTCTTGGTAGTAGATTAGTGTCGGAGAGAGAGAGAGAGAGAGAGAGAGAGAGAGAGAGAGAGAGAGAGAGAGAGAGAGAGAGAGAGAGAGAGAGAAAATAGGGCAATTTGAACAATAAAAAATAATAGCATAATGGCTGAAACCAAATTACATTGATACCGAAAGGCTCGCTCGCTAGTACAACCTCTCTCTCTCTCTCTCTCTCTCTCTCTCTCTCTCTCTCTCTCTCTCTCTCTCTCTCTCTCTCTCTCTCTCTCTCTCTCTCTCTCTCTCTCTCTCTCATTTTATTTTTTTTATTATTATTAACGATTTTTTTGGTTTATTTTTGTTTATTTATTTATTTATGTTTGTGTTGATTGTTTATATTAAGTAATTTCTCTATTTTATTTTATTTTTTGCATAATTGATGAACGTAACTTAGTGTGTGTTGTATTTGTGTCGTATTTTCTTCTTTTGTGTGTGTGTATGTGTTTAATTTTTTTTAATCTTTTATTTTATTAAGCATACTTTTTGTTTTTCTTATCTGTTATATTTCATTCTCGTTTACTAATGATTGTATTTTGTTTAATTTTGTTTAAGTTTGTATCTTGATTCTTTATTTTTTCTTACGTATCTCGCAGTGTACTTTTACTTTTACATATTCACTTATTCATTTATTTATTTATTTTAATGAATAACTCACATTAACTATTCATATTTCATTATTTACCGTCAGTTAATTCACTTGTCTCTTTTGTATTCATTTATTTATTTATCACCATTATTTTGTAGCGACTAATTCTTCTATTTACTAGTATTCCATGTAGCTCTCGTTTTCTATGCATAGCTTTGTGTATTAATTCTGTATTCATGGTTAGTGGCCGGGTACCCCCCTCCCATGACCACCCTCTATGACCTCTCCCCCTCTACTGCCTCCCCCTCTCTCCCTCTCTGTCTTTTGTAGCCACGCACCTGTTTTACATGCTAATGAACTGGCATTACCTGGGCACTCTCCCGCCTCTCGCCTGTTCTCTCTCTCTCTCTCTCTCTCTCTCTCTCTCTCTCTCTCTCTCTCTCTCTCTCTCTCTCTCTCTCTCTCTCTCTCTCTCTCTCTTTCTTTCATCTGTTTGTCTCACTTTTTTCTCATCTCCGTTTGTCTCTATTTGTCTGTCTGTCTGTCTGTGTGCCTTTGTTTCATTTGTTTTTGTTTCTCTCTCTCTCTCTCTCTCTCTCTCTCTCTCTCTCTCTCTCTCTCTCTCTCTCTCTCTCTCTCTCTCTCTCTCTCTCTCTCTCTCTTTCTTTCCATCTGTTTGTCTCACTTTTTTCTCATCTCCGTTTGTCTCTATTTGTCT
The DNA here is from genome assembly GCF_035594125.1 of Scylla paramamosain. Lineage (NCBI taxonomy): Eukaryota > Metazoa > Arthropoda > Malacostraca > Decapoda > Portunidae > Scylla > Scylla paramamosain. The sequence continues at coordinate 3,453,206 of NC_087161.1, forward strand.
GTCTGTCTGTCTGTGTGCCTTTGTTTCATTTGTTTTTGTTTCTCTCTCTCTCTCTCTCTCTCTCTCTCTCTCTCTCTCTCTCTCTCTCTCTCTCTCTCTCTCTCTCTCTCTCTCTCTCTCTCTCTCTCTCTCTCTCTCTCTCTTTATTTATTTGTTTGTTTCTTTTTTATATTTTTCTTTCCTTGTTTATTTTTTTTATCTTTCTTCCTTACTCTTTTTTTTTTACTTTTTTTCTCCTAATCTGTTTGTTTTGTTATTGTTTGTCTGTGTTTGCCTGTCTGTCTGTCTGTCTGTCTGTCTGTCTGTCTGTCTAACTTTTCAATTTTTCTCTGTTTTATCAATTATTCCATTTTTTTTTGTATATACGAGTTGTATTTTTCCCTGCATCTTTTTTTCTTTGTATTTTTCCCATCTACTTTTCTTTCTCTATATCTTGCTCTCCTCATATTTCTCTTCCATTTGGCTCTGTTTCCTATTTTCCTTCTTGATTTTCTCTCTCTCCTTATTTGTCTGTCTTTTTGTCTTTTTGTAATTCGTAATGATGCTTTATGTGTGTGTGTGTGTGTGTGTGTGTGTGAGAGAGAGAGAGAGAGAGAGAGAGAGAGAGAGAGAGAGAGAGAGAGAGAGAGAGAGAGCTTATTAGTGATTCAACGCTAATGTGGTGAATGATTGTAATCCTTGTTTGTATTTTTTTATTTAGTATGTAATTGAATAACTCTGTGTGTGTGTCCATTTCTGTCTGTCTGTCTGTCTGTCTGTCTGTCTGTCTGTCTGTCTGTCTGTCTGTTTTTCGATTTCTCTCTCTCTCTCTCTCTCTCTCTCTCTCTCTCTCTCTCTCTCTCTCTCTCTCTCTCTCTCTCTCTCTCTCTCTCTCTCTCTCTCTCTCTCTCTCTCTCTCTCTCTCTCTCCGGTTCTAAAAAATTTAATTATGTAAATCTATGGTAAGTAATAATGAGAAAAATCCATCTCTATTTTTTTCCCTTTTTTTCCACTATATATATAAAAAAAATTGTGTGTGTGTGTGTGTGTGTGTGTGTGTGTGTGTGTGTGTGTGTGTGTGTGTGTGTGAGTGTGTGTGTGTGTTCATGATCTAATTAGCTAATTATTTTTTCTTTATTCCTACAGGTATGTGCGTCCTTGCCCGTGTACGTGAAGATGTGTGTGTACCTGAGGGAGAATGTGTACGTACTGGTAAGCCAAGGAAAAACATGCGTACGTGTGTGTGTGTGTGTGTGTGTGTGTGTGTGTGTGTGTGTGTGTTGCATGTGAGGATGGGAATTGATCTATTTTTTTCCTCACTACATTTTTTTCCTTTTTTTCCTTTTTTTCCTCCGAGTCGTGAATTCACTTGGGATTTATTATTTTTTTTGTTATTTAGTTTTTTTTTCCTTCTATTGAAATGTGATTTTTTTTTTCCTATCTTTTTTTTTAATCTCTGTCCTTCGTGTCTAATCTTCTGCTCGGATCATAAGGGAGAGAGAGAGAGAGAGAGAGAGAGAGAGAGAGAGAGAGAGAGAGAGAGAGAGAGAGAGAGAGAGAGAGAGAGATTTTTTTTGCTGGGTTTTGTTAATTCTCTCTCTCTCTCTCTCTCTCTCTCTCTCTCTCTCTCTCTCTCTCTCTCTCTCTCTCTCTCTCTCTCTCTCTCTCTCTCTCAATGCATTATTATTATTATTATTATTATTATTATTATTATTATTATTATTATTATTATTATTATTATTATTATTATTATTATTACTACTACTACTACTACTACTACTACTACTACTACTACTACTACTACTACTACTACTAC
>NC_087161.1:3460000-3477500 GCF_035594125.1 Scylla paramamosain
TTAGTGTAGTTGAATTAGATTAAGTTAAGGTTTTGTTGGGTTGGATTGAGTTAAGCAAGGGTGGGATAATTCAAGTTAGGTTAGGCCAGTTTTGTCTGGGTTAGGTTAGCCATGGTCAAGGTCAGGTTAAGTTAGATTTGGTCAAGTTTGATTAGGTTAGATTAGATTAGGTTAAGTTCGGCTAGATTAGGTTAGATGAGGTCAAGTCAAGAGTGAATCAATTTTGGCTAGGTTAGGTTAGGTTAGGTTAGGTCATATTAGATTAGGTTAAGTATGGTTAGCTTGTGGTGGTGGTGGTGGTGGTGGTGGCTGCTGTACTATTAACGATAATTTATCTATCTATTTTTCTGTCAATATATCATCTGTGTATCTATCCATCTGTATGTCTATCCACCTGTCTGTCTGTTTGTCTGTGTGTTTGTCCCTTTCATAAACCTAATAGAGATAGTGGAGGTGGAGGGGATAGAGAGAGGGGGGAGAGTAGAGATAGGGGGAGGGAGGGGAAGTGAGAGAGAGAGAGAGAGAGAGAGAGAGAGAGAGAGAGAGAGAGAGAGAGAGAGAGAGAGAGAGAGAGAGAGAGAGAGAGAGAGAGAGAGAGTGGGGAGCAAGGGGGGATGTAATTTGCGTGGAAGGGAGAGGGAGGGGAGGAAAGGGGAGAGGGGGTGGAGAGGGTGGTATACTATCATTATTTTCTGGCAGAGCAATTATTGTGACGCATGACTCATTATTGATATTATTACTGTTATTATTGTTGTTATTGTTGTTGTTGTTATTATTATTATTATTATTATTATTATTATTATTATTATTATTATTATTATTATTATTATTATTATTATTATTATTATTATTGTCATCATTATCAATATCGTCTTTGTTGTTTTCGTCACCACTATTATCATCATCATCATCATCATCATCATCATCATTATCATAACTATCATCATCATCACAAACATTATGATTTTAATTAATAACTGTCATCATCATTTCAAAGGAAGATAATTATTTTTAGTGTAGGAATAATAGTTTTAACACACACACACACACACACACACACACACACACACACACACACACACACACACACACACACACACACACACACACACACACACACACACACACGATGACAAATACTAATAAAATATAACCCCATAAAAAATAATGGACGGTAACACATACATACATACATACATACATACATACATAAACACACACACACACACACACACACACACACACACACACACACACACACACACACACACACACACACACACACACAAAGGGCAGCTCTTGTGACCTAATAACAGACGCCTAATTCAATAATTGGACCGGGAGAGAGAGAGAGAGAGAGAGAGAGAGAGAGAGAGAGAGAGAGAGAGAGAGAGAGAGAGAGAGAGAGAGAGAGAGAGAGAGAGGTGAGGACAGGTGAGCCAAGGGGGGAGGGGAGGAGGAGGAGGAGGAGGAGGAGGAGGAGGAGGAGGAGGAGGTACACTCATTACCTTAATTAATTATAAGTAGGTAAGATTTGAGCCCGGATGTGTGTGTGTGTGTGTGTGTGTGTGTGTGTGTGTGTGTGTGTGTGTGTGTGTGTGTGTGTGTGTGTGTGTGTGTGTGTGTGTGTGTGTGTGTGTATACCGTCCTATTTGTGTGCTTGTAAAAATTAGCATACTCTTTCTCTCTCTCTCTCTCTCTCTCTCTCTCTCTCTCTCTCTCTCTCTCTCTCTCTCTCTCTCTCTCTCTCTCTCTCTCTCTCTCTCTCTCTCTCTCTCTCTCTCTCTCTCCTTGTTATTGTCGCTGGATCTTAACTTGTCTTACTGTCCCGGAAGGAGGAGGAGGAGGAGGAGGAAAAGGACGAGGAGGAGGAGAAGGAGGAGGAGGAGGAGGAGGAGGAGGAGGAGGAGAGGAGACAGTTGATTAATGTGTACTAGAATCATCACACCTCCTCCTCCTTCTCCTCTTCCTCCTCCTCCTCCTCGTCCTCCTCCTCCTCGTCCTCCTCGTCCTCCTCCTCCTCCTCCTCCTCCTCCTCCTCCTCCTCCTCCTCCTCCTCCTCCTCCTCCTCCTCGTTTAATACAGCTTCTCCTCCTTGGACCATTCTCCTTATTCCTCTCCCCCTTCCTTTCTTCAACCTTCTCGATCCCATCCTCTTCCTCTTCATTCTCCTCCTCCTCCTCCTTTTCCTCCTCCTCCTCCTCCTCCTCCTCCTCCTCCTCCTCCTCCTCCTCCTCCTCCTCCTCCTCCTCCTCCTCCAAGACATTCAAACTTCATTAATCTTTTCAACTCTCATTTCTATTCCTCCACAGCTGTCTCCTCCTCCTCCTCCTCCTCCTCCTCCTCCTCCTCCTCCTCCTCCTCCTCCTCCTCCTCCTCCTCCTCTGCCCACCTTTTATCTCCCATAATGCTCTGGAAGAACGTACCGAAGGACAGAGAAAGGGAGGAGAGGAGGTGGAGGAGGAGGAGGAGGAGGAGGAGGAGGAGGAGGAGGAGGAGGAGGAGGAAATATAAATGTGTTGTTTCTTCACGGTTGAAAATACTTTTGTTCCTTGATATCCATTTGCAATATTTATCTGTTTTTTTTTCTTCTTTTCTTCCTTTTTCTTCTTCTTTCTCCTCTTTGTGTATGGAGGAGGGAGGAGGAGGAAAGCGGAGGAGGGAGGAAGAGAGGAAGAGGCTAAAGATCGCATTTAAGGTGGCTGTACGAGGAAGAGGAAGAGGACGAGGAGTTGAATGAGGAGGAGGGAGAAGAAGAAGAAGAAGAGGAGGAGAAGGAGGAGGAGGTGGAGGAGAGGGAGGAGGAGGTACGGGTTGTGGGAGATATAAGAGAAAATTCTGACTTTTCTCTCCCTCCCTCCTTCCCTCCTTCCCTCCTCCCTTCCCTGCCTCCTTCCCTCCGTGTTTGAGAGCTTAGTAGAGAGAATAATTTTAGTTAAGTATGCAAAGAAGGGAAGATACGTTCGTGTTTATTCCCAGAGAGAGAGAGAGAGAGAGAGAGAGAGAGAGAGAGAGAGAGAGAGAGAGAGAGAGAGAGAGAGAGAGAGAGAGATTGAAATATTTAAAGTGACAGATTGGAAATTTTTGCAGCTCTCGTGTATAACAAGTAAATAGAAGGAGAGAGAGAGAGAGAGAGAGAGAGAGAGAGAGAGAGAGAGAGAGAGAGAGAGAGAGAGAGAGAGAGAGAGAGAGACGTATTGACAGGTAGGCAGACAGGCAGGTACAGGCAGATACATTGTAAATTCTCGTGGAAATAGACGAAGTATGTACAGACAGGTAGGCAGATAGAAAAACAGAGAGACAGACAAATTAAGTAAAAAGGTCTTGTTATGTAAAATTCCTTCGACTAACAAACAAACAAACAGGGAAATAAACAAGCAGATAAATAGACAGACACAGACAGACAGATAGACAGACACAGACAGACAGATAGACAGACAGACAGATAAACAGAGACAAACAAAAGATCTGGTAATTTAAAAATCTTTCGACTCACTAACACATAAATAAATAAAGACAGACAGACAGACAGACAGACAGACAAATAAACAGACAGACAGATGGAAAGACAGAAATACAGAAGGAAAGTTAAAGATCTTATAATAGAAACAAAATTCTTCTTCTAAATAACCAACAGACATACATACATACAAACAGACAGACAGACAGACAGACAGACAGACAGACAGACAGAAGCATGGTAATTTGACAGAACGCTATGACTTAAAGGTTACAAACAGACAAACAAACAAACGAACACAGCAAACACTAATGAAACCATGTACGTATATTAAGTTGAATTAGTTTGAAGTATTTTATTTTTTTTTTATTTGGATTTGTTAATTGTACTTTTCTTTCTCTATTTTTTTGTAAGAGAGAATAATAAAGAAAGATAAAAGAAGGAAGGAAGGAAGGAAGGAAGGAAGGAAGGGAGAGAATAATGAAGAGATAGAAGGAAAGGAAGGAAATTGATTTTGTTAGTCTATATATGTAAAAAGAATATGAAATAAAGAGAAAGAAAGATAGATAGAGAAAAAGAAAGATGGTAGAAGAAGATAGAAATAGAAAGAAAAAAAGAAAGAAGGAAATGAGGTACAGAACCGTTGACACACACACACACACACACACACACACACACACACACACACACACACACACACACACACACACACACACACACACACAGTTTGAGCGGAGTTTCGAGTGTTTAGCGTGCTGCTGGAGTGACTTACTTGCGCCTGTTGGAGTCTTTTGAGGGAGTTGAAGTTCCTGTATGTAAAATTTGGGGAGAAAATAAATAATGATACTGAATGTGGTAAACCTTTTCTTTGCTTGACTTTTTTTTTTTTTTCATTATTACTTACTTTTTTCATTTTCTTATTTTTTTGTAGTAGTGTTATATTAAATTCTTTTCTGTTTGCCTCTTTTTTTTTACTTTTCATTTTATTTTGTTTATTTTTTTGTACTGCAGTTAAATATTAAACTTTTTTCCTATCTGACATTTTTTCTTTTTTTTTTCATTATCACTTTCTTTTTTTTATTTGTACTATCCTTTTTATGCTACACACTTTTATTCTTTTCTTTTCTTTATTACCTACTTTTTATAACTAATGTTTTTTTTTTTTTGTAGAACAGTCTCTTAAATAGTAGTGTGGGATAAGAAACTTGTAATTAACTTCATATTCCCCTTTTTTTCTTTTTTTTTTCCTTATTACATACTTTTAGACCCTTTTATACATTTTTTTTGTAGTGCCGTCTCTTAAATAGTGTCGTATGATAAAGATTAAAATAAGTCGTATTTTTTATTTTTTTTAAATTTTCCGTGATGTTTTTCTTTTTTTCTTTATTTTTCTTTCTTTTCTTTTTTTGATTTTATTTATAGTGCTTTGGATATTACTAAAAAAAAATGTCAATAGCAGAACAAGTAGATATTAAAGGAGAGAGAAAGTTATGAAGGAAAAAAAAACTAAATAAAGGAATAAGAGATAAATAGATAAAGAACATATATATATAGAAGGCTGCTGAAATAAAGAATAGAGTTATGGTGAGCAATGGTGCACGATTAAGGAGAAAAGGATAAAAGATAAAGAATAAAAAAAAAAGAATAGAAGACCACATGGATAAATAACAGAGATAGAGAGAAAGAGAAAGATACCACAGAGAAAAATAAAACACCAAAAAAATTAACGAAACAGGAGAGATAAAAGAGAAATAAGATAAATAAATAGATAACAAGTAAGATGGATAAAATAATACTGATAAAGAGAAGGATAGTGGAAAAAAGAGATAAAACTCCACGAAGGATACAAAATTAAAGAGGTGAAGGATACGAGGGTTAGGATGAGTGATGAAGGAAAGAAGAGAGGGATAGGATGCTGGTTGAGTCATGTACGAGTAAAGTGGACGGAATATAAAGATGAGAAGGAGTTATTAATTAAATCTTGAGCAGCGAGGCCGTGGAAGGAGGAGGAGGAGGAGGAGGAGGAGGAGGAGGAGGAGGAAGAAGGTCATGTATCTATTTAAGTTTTTATGGTAAGTTTTTAAGTGAGATTTATGGTAAGATTTCTGTAAAGTTTAAATATAGGGAGTCTCAAGAGCGTCACGCACCTCACACACACACACACACACACACACACACACACACACACACACACACACACACACACACACACACACACACACACACACACACACACACGTAAGAAATAGACCACCAGCCAAACACCACAATTAAAAAAAAAAAAGAAGAAACACACACACATACACACACACACACACACACACACACACACACACACACACACACACACACACACACACACACACACACACACACACACACACACACACACACACACACAGGCAGCCAACCAACCAGCCAGGAGACACACAGGTAAACAAACAAGTTAAAAGACACACACACACACACACACACACACACACACACACACACACACACACACACACACACACACACACACACACACACACACACACACACACACACACACACACTGTAAAAAGCAAACTTAACACAATCGCGAGCCTTCCCTCTGTCACTGGCAAGTTCCCTCTGCACACTACGTTATTTACAAGCTGTCTGGGTCTGTGGCCTTGAGGGAGAACACAGGTGAGGCGGCCAGTTCACCACCAGTTCACCAGTTCACGCCAGGCATATTCTACAATGCCCTCCCCTTGTCGCCTCTTGTTAACCCTTTCAATGTGATATACAATTTTTAACTCAAAAATCAAGGTATGAAATCTTTATAGACACCTACGAGGAAGATGATGATGAAAAAGTAGCGTATTTTACAGTTTCCAGCTAGTTTAATATTTGGTGGCTGTAGAACATCACAGAACGTCTCAGAATGTACCAAACAGCAGTGAAGGGGTTAAGGAGAGTGCCGCGAGTAGAGAAGGAACAGTAATTCTTTATTGTAACTCTGTCTCTCCTCCTCCTCCTCCTCCTCCTCCTCCTCCTCCTCCTCCTTCTTGCTATCCTCTAACAAGCTTGAGAGACCGTGGGGAATTTTTTTTTCCCTTTTTTGGGGGGCGGGGGGCTGGGGGGCATAAATCTGTGTTCCCTAAGATTGTACGGTGCTTGTTTGTTGTCTGTGCTTACGAGGACCTTGTTTACGCTGTAGGTTTTGAGCGGCTAAGTGCAAAATGTCAGTGTGAAGTGTGTCTTTTCCTGCACTGGGCGAAGCAAGGAAGGTGTAGTGACGCTTCTTCTTCTTCTTCTTCTTCTTCTTCTTCTTCTTCTTCTTCTTCTTCTTCTTCTTCTTCTCCTTCTTCTTTAGTAATTTGCTGCACTTCTTTCACTGCCCCATATTTATTTGTTTATTTATTTATTTATTTATTTATTTATTTTTTGCATATAAACAACTATTTCGAGACATTATTTTGTACTGCCGTGTCTTTACTCTACCAGTGCCCTTTGAATCCTTGAGAGTTTATTTTATTTATTTATTTATTTATTTTTATTTATTCTTTTTTTATTGCAGCGTATTAACTCCATCACTGCTATTTGGCATTCGTTACTCGTCACAAACTATTCTTGACAAGTTTCATTTTTCATTTCACGGCCACCTGTAATAACTGGAATATCTATTTATTTATTTATTTATTTATTTATTTATTTATTTATTTATTTATTTATTTTTGTAGGAGCTTGTTGTGATTTTGTGCAGTACTTTTTTGCGCCGAGTTTTTTTTTTTTTTTTCAACATAACAATGAAACGTTTAAAAAGTGCAGTAGGCTGGAAAGATTGAAGTTACCGTCCTTTCTCTCTAGTTTTCTGTGCGTACATGCAAATATTTTTTCACAGTGCCTTGAATGTCAATGAAGGACAGCCATAGCGTGGGTGGGGGAGGAGAGAACAACATCACTCATACTCTTGTTTCTTCTCTCAGATTTTTATTTTTAGCTTGTTTTCCCATTTTTTTTATTTTTTTGTCCTGTTTTTACTTATCGTATTCACTAAGGTACACTAGATAGAGGAAAAACAAGACTTGGATTAACCTGTGTTTTAATTTCACTTGCTACACACAAATAACACTCATGAAAGATTAAATGCTTGACGTACAGATTAACTACACAACAAACAGCACCAGACGACTAACACAGCGGGACTCTTAACCTTCCCACAGCGATGTAATTACCAGTCACAGCACTGAAGGCACAGCAGGGAGGAGTCGACGTAAGCACGTGTGGGAAGGGGAGAGGGATTAAAAGGGCAGCGTTTCCAGTGTCCAGTATGATATTGAGAAACTGATGAATAGAAGTGTTTTTAAGTGTTTTGTAATTGCAGATAACACAACCTCTAGCTAAAGAAAGAAAAAGAAAAAGATAGCGATTAAATGAAATAAATAAATCAATAAGGTAAAATGAAAGAAAAAAAAAACGAGGTGGGGAGAGAAAAGCTAGTTGAGTTGCTGCTTCAAAAAAAAAGAAAAAGAAAAAGAAAAGAAAAACGTAAAAATATGAAAAGTAAATCCAAATCTGTCTTATGTAAATGGTAGGTAAATTTGCCAGAGTGTGCAGACTATTACAGATTAGATACAGACTCATAAAAGTAATCATTAAAAGTGTGCGTGTGTGTGTGTGTGTGTGTGTGTGTGTGTGTGTGTGTACGACAGTTAGCCAAGGTGTAGGAGAGCGCCGGCACGGGACTTCCCCTAGACTCGTTTTCTTCTGCGTCTCCCTCTCTCTGTCTCTCTCCGCTCCAAACCCGTTTTCTGATGGGGAGTGTTGCTGGAACCTTTACTAACATTTGCGTGGTTATCTTTTAGTCCTCCAGGCTGCCAGAATAGTTACAGAGAACACCACTACTTATAAAATCTACTTATTTATCTATCTGTCTATCTATCTACGTATCTATTTACTTATTTATCGAGTTACATATTGCACATCGCAGTCACACTCGTCTTATGATGGAAAACGAGGAAGAAAGAGAAAACTAATGATTTTACAGGTACGGAAATTTAGCATGGTTAATAAAAACAAGGTAAATATTGCGCAACTATTCTCCTTTCTGCAAATCCTCTGTTATTTCTCGTTTTCTCTCTCTCTCTCTCTCTCTCTCTCTCTCTCTCTCTCTCTCTCTCTCTCTCTCTCTCTCTCTCTCTCTCTCTCTCTCTCTCTCTCGTTTTCCATCTGTGACTTATCTCTTCTTTCTCTTCCCTTCCTCTTTTCCTCTTATTTCTTTTATCTCTTCTTCCTTTCTTCCTTCCTTCCTTCCTTCCTTATCTCTACGCCATGTCTCCTCCTCCTCCTCCTCCTCCTCCTCCCCCTCCCCCTCCTCCTCCTCCTCCTCCTCCTCCTCCTCCTCCTCCTCCTCCTCCTCCTCCTCCTCCTCCTCCTCCTCCTCCTCCTCCTCTCCGTCACGCTGATTCTCTCTCTCTCTCTCTCTCTCTCTCTCTCTCTCTCTCTCTCTCTCTCTCTCTCTCTCTCTCTCTCTCTCTCTCTCTCTCTCTCTCTCTCTCTCTCTCTCTCTCTCTCTCTCTCTGTGTGTGTGTGTGTGTGTGTGTGTGTGTGTGTGTGTGTGTGTGTGTGAAAACTGGAAGGATAAAATAATAAAACAGAAAATTAAGTCACACACACACACACACACACACACACACACACACACACACACACACACACACACACACACACACACACACACACACACACACACGGGCAGTCAGACACATTAGGAACAGATGGACATTGGGACAAATTAGACAGGGCTGAGGGTTTGGGGGAGTGATGGGGGCTCGGGGGGGGCAGGTGGGCAGACAGACAGGTAGACGGGGCCTCATCAAGCCTCCTGCACCTGTTCCCGGCAAGGTAGCGCCTCATAAAATTCACCTGCACCTCGGAAACCTAATTACTCTAAGTGACTCAAGGTGACTCTCTCTCTCTCTCTCTCTCTCTCTCTCTCTCTCTCTCTCTCTCTCTCTCTCTCTCTCTCTCTCTCTCTCTCTCATCCTCTGCTTCCTCTTTTTCATTTTCGCTTTCTTCCTTTCTTTCTTCTCACTTTCTTTCTCTCTTTCGTTTTTTTTTTCCTCCGTTTTGTTATTTTGATTTGTTTGTTTTCCTCCTTTTTTTTTCTTCTTTTCTCTTCTTTGTTGTCCTTTTCCTTCCTCGTCCTCCTTCTCCTTTAACTTTCTTTCTTCTCCTCTCCCATTCTCCCCTGCTTCCTTTCTCCCCCTCCTCCTCCTCCTCCTCCTCCTCCTCCCTTCTCCTGTTTCGCTATTCTACTTCATGTTCTTTTTTTTCCCCCTTTTTCCGTTTCCTTTCCTTCCTTCTCCCCTTTTTCCTCTTCTTTCCTCTTGTCTCGTTCTTGTTTTTTTTTCTTTTTTTCTTTATCTTCCTTGTCTCTCCTCTTCCTGTGTCTTTTTTTATCATTCAATTCTTTTCGTGTATCTGTTTCATTATTCTCTCCCTTCCTTCTTCCATTCTTTCTTACTTTGCTTCTCTCTCCTATCTTTCTCCTTCTTTCAGTGTTATTTTTTGTCTTTTTTTCCTGTTCTCCCTCTGCTTTCGTTATTCCTCTTCATTCTTTCCTTCCTTCCTTCCTTCCTTCCTTCCTTAATTCGTTTGTTCTTCCTCTCCCTTCGTTTCTCATTTCTCCATTAATTTATTACCTTTGTCACTCATTTCCTTCGTAATTACATCTAGTTTCCTCTCCTTCTCTTTCCTTCTTCCCTGTTTCTCTCCTTCCCTTCCCTTCCCTTCCCTTCCCTTAATTCTTGTCTTCACTTCTTCCCCTCTTTTTCCTTAATTTTTTTTTCTGCTTCGTCCAATCTTCCCTTCCTTCCTTATTCCTTATTTCTTCCTTCCTTCCTTCCTTCCTTCCTTCCTTCCTTCCTTCCTTCCTTCCTTCCTTCCTTCCTTCCTTCCTTCCTTCCTTCCTTCACCTTCGCTTCTGTTCTCTTATTATCCTCTCTCCCCTCGTTTCTTCACTTGTTTCTCCTCCACTCTTCCCTCCCTTATTCCCTCTCTCTCTCTCTCTCTCTCTCTCTCTCTCTCTCTCTCTCTCTCTCTCTCTCTCTCTCGCTCTCGCTCTCGTCTTCCCCCTTTCCTTACTCTCCTTCAGTGCTTCTAGAGTGTAATTAACTCCCTCTCCCTCCCTCTGTCTCACCCTCTCTCCCCTCTCCCTCTCTCCCTCTCTCCCCTCTCCCTCTCTCACCTGGTCTAATCACCTTACCTAATCCCATCCACCTGTAATCTCATCTCACTCCACCTGTGTCATTTGGGCTCAGGGTGGAGTCTCTCTCTCTCTCTCTCTCTCTCTCTCTCTCTCTCTCTCTCTCTCTCTCTCTCTCTCTCTCTCTCTCTCTCTCTCTCTCTCTCTCTCTCGTTTTTTTTTTTACTTCATTTCTTCCTCTTCGTCTTCCTCTTCGTCTTCCTCCTCCTCCTCCTCGTTTTCTTCTACCTCCTTTTTTGCCTTCCTTCTCTTCCTTTTCGTCTCTTCCTTTCGTCTTCTTCTTCTTCTTCTTCTTTTTTCTTCTTCTTCTTCTTCTTCTTCTTCTTCTTCTTCTTCTTCTTCTTCTTCTTCTTCTTCTTCTTCTTCTTCTTCTTCTTCTTCTTCTTCTTCTGACAATTAATTTCGTAAGAGTCAACAAATCTGTTGCTGTTTGTTCTTCCTTTGTCCTCCTCCTCCTCCTCCTCCTCCTCCTCCTCCTCCTCCTCCTCCTCCTCCTCCTCCTCCTCCTCCTCCTCCTCAGTTACCTCGTTCATCAACTCACCTGATTTGACCCGAATTCTCAGCCTGTTTATTCCCCTCTCCTCTCTCCCTTCACCTCTCCCCTCACTCTCCCCTCTCCCCTTCTCTTAGTTTGCTCACTTCCCCTTCATGTTCCTGCGAGTATAATTAATCCTTCTTCTTCATCCCCATTTATTTTCTCTATCTCATGTTCCTCTTTTTCTTCCCATTCTTTCCCCATTTTCTTTCATTTCCACCTTCCTTTTTTTCCATTTTCTTTGTCAAAATTTTATTCTTCCATTTAGTTTTTATTTATTTCTCTCTCTCTCTCTCTCTCTCTCTCTCTCTCTCTCTCTCTCTCTCTCTCTCTCTCTCTCTCTCTCTCTCTCTCTCTCTCTCTCTCTCTCTCTCTCTCTCTCTCTCAAAATATTATTCTCCTGTTTACTCTTTCCTTTATTTTCCTTCTCACTTTGTTTTCCCCCTTCCTTTCCCTTTTACTTTTCTAACCTACCTCCTCTCTTCTTATTCTCTCCTTTCCCTCTTCCCCTCTTTCATGCTAGTCTTCCATTTTCTTCCACCTTATCTACCATTCCCTTGTTCTCTCTTCCCATTCCCTCTTCCTCTTTCATCCAGTCATTTTTTTCTTCTTTTTCCTCTTATCTAGTATTTTTTTGTACCTCTTCCTTTCTCTCCTATTTTTACTCTCTTCTTCCTTCCTTCCCTTTTATTCCCCTCTACTTTCATTTCTTTCTTCCATTTATCCTTCCTCTTTTCTGTCACTTTCCCTTTTTCTCCCTTTCCTCTCCGTCGTCCTCTTCCCCCATCCTTTCTCCCTCCCTTCATTTTTTTTTTTATCCATCCTTCCCTTCCCCCATACCGTCTCCCACCTCCTCCTCTTCCTCCTCCTCCTCCTCCTCCTCTTCCTCTCTTTCATCCTCCTATCTTTCACTATTGATTCATCCATTTCATTTCATCTATCCTCCTTCTCCTCCTCTTCCCCTGTCCCTCCCCTCCCCTCTCCCCTCTCCCCTCCCCCTGCGCCGGATATATTAACAAAGTATTGGGCTAATTGGATCCGAATAGAACAGTTAATATTCAGAGGTGATTAAATTTGATTCAGGTGATCTTAATTGGTCTCTCTCTCGAGCTTACCTGGGCGTGCTAATGGATGGAAGCACACCTGAGCTGTCCCCCCCCCCTTACCCCACTTCACTTACCAACACCCCCCCTCTCTCTCTCTCCAGCATCCCCTCTCACCCACTCTCCCTCGCTCACTCACCTCTCTCCTCCTCCTCCCCTCCCCTCTACGCCTCCACCCACACTTTCAGCTCTCACTCCTCTCATCATGTCCTCTCCTCTCACCGCTTCCTCTTACTCCTCATCAGCTATATATATCTTTCTCTCTATCTCTCCCTCTCTCTCTCTCTCTCTCCCTCTCTCCACTTCTGTCCCTCACCTGCACTCACCTTCCCTCTCATCCTTATCCTCACTCACTCTCACACTCCTCTGTTTTAATTCTTTCCCATTTACACGCTTAATCTCTCCTTTTTTCCTCCACAGTTTCCCCTCTTTTGACTTTCACACTCTTATTTTCCCTTCATATGTTTCCCTTACACCTCATGCATTCCTTCCCCCAAGCTTTTACTCTTGTTTCCACTGATTTCCCCTCATAAATCTCCTCATTTTCCCGTCTTTCCTCCTGTTTTCCCCTCAGTCACTCGTCTTTCCCCTCATATCCACACACACACACACACACACACACACACACACACACACACACACACACACACACACACACACACACACACACACACACACACACACACACACACACACACACAAACCTCATGTATTACTGATTTTCCTCCTCTCGTATTTTTCCTTTTTCCTCTTCCTCATTCCTCCTTATCCCTCATTTACCTCCTCTTCCTCCTCCTCTCCCTCATTCCTTTTCATCTTCCTACTCATATTCACACACACACACACACACACACACACACACACACACACACACACACACACACACACACACGGTCAATTTCCCATGTCAATCTCTCACTCTCACTCGCTCTCTCACTCTCTCACTCTAATCCATCCAGCCTCTCACCGCATATATTTGCAGCGCCATCTATCGTGCTAAATCCGCGCCACGCATACAGGACGCTGCCACCATCGGCACTTTGTAAAAGGAGTCCTCTGTTCAGTGTGGGCAAAGGGGATTCCGCTGCTCGGGTTGAGGAAAGCAAGCCTGTGTTGGTTCATAGATGTCGCTGTTTGGTATTAGTATTACCTTCGACATCCTTGCCTAATCTAATCTAATCTAATGTAACCTAACCTAACCTAACCTAACCTAACATAACCTAACCTAACCTAACCTAACCTAATGTAACCTAACCTAATCTAATCTAACCTAACCTAACATAACATAACCTAACCTAACCTAACATAACCTAACCTAACCTAACATAACCTAACCTAACCTAACCTAATCTAATGTAACCTAACCTAATCTAATCTAACCTAACCTAAGCTAACCTAACCTAACCTAACCTAACCTAACCTAATCTAATGTAACTTAACCTAATCTAATCTAACCTAACCTAACCTAACCTAACCTAACATAACCTAACCTAAACTAACCTAACCTAACCTAACCTAACCTAACCTAATCTAACCTAACCTAATCTAACCTAACCTAACCTAACCTAAACTAACCTAACCTAACCTAACCTAACCTAATCTAACCTAACCTAATCTAACCTAACCTAACCTAACCTAACCTAACCTAATCTAACCTAACCTAACCTAACATAACATAACATAACATAACATAATTTAACTTAACCTAACCTAACCTAACCTAACATAACATAACTTAACCTAACCTAACCTAACCTAACCTAACCTAACCTAACATAACTTAACCTAACCTAACCTAACCTAAGCTAACCTAACCTAACCTAACCTAACCTAACCTAACCTAATGTAACCTAACCTAACCTAACCTAACCTAACCTAACTTAACCTAACCTAACCTAACCTAACCTAACCTAACCTAATCTAACCTAACTTAACCTAACCTAACCTAACCTAACTTAACTTAACCTAACCTAACCTAACCTAACCTAACCTAACTTAATGTAACCTAACCTAATCTAATCTAACCTAACCTAACCTAACCTAACCTAACCTAACCTAACCTAACCTCACCTAACATAACCTAACCTAACCTAACCTAACCTAACCTAACCTAACCTAACCTATTGTAACCTAACCTAATCTAATCTAACCTAACCTAACATAACCTAACCTAACCTAACCTAACCTAACCTAACTTAACCTAACCTAACCTAACCTAACCTAACCTAACTTAACCTAACCTAACCTAACATAACATAACATAACTTAACCTAACCTAACCTAACTTAATCTAACTTAACCTAACTTAACCTAACCTAACATAACCTTACCTATCCTAACCTAACCTAACCTAACCTAACCTAACCTAACTTAACCTAACCTAACCTAACCTAACCTAACCTAACCTAACCTGATACAATAAGAAATAAAAAAAAACAGTAATCTCAGTATATTACATTAGGTTATATTAGGTCTCATTGTAAGCACAGTAATATTTAAAGTCATTTTACTCCATTCTTTTACAGCTCCAAACATCTTCACGCATAAAGAAACTTGGTTGGCTAATGGTGATAAATATTTACATCACTTAACGGGGTATCATGCTTGCCATCTTATCAGGGACTCGCGAGCTCATCATGACAGTGCTTCCGTATTTGTTTGTGGTAAATATCAATGTAAACAAGTATAAAAGTTAACATTTGTAAGCGGAAATATTGAACTTAATGCTGTCTTTGTAAATTTGATTCTGCCACCTACCTGTCTGCTTGTCTGTTTGCCTGTCTACCTATCTAGCTGTCTGTCTGTCTATCTATATATCTATCTCTCTATCTATCTATCTATCTATCTATCTATCTATATATCTATCTATCTATCTAATTATCTATCTATCTATCTATCTACCTACCTACTTACCTACCTATCTACCTATCTACCCACCTTACATATCAGACCACTCTTTATCTGCTTACCTACCTGCCTACCTACTTATCAGGCCACTCTCCACCTGCCTACCTGCCTAGCTGTAAGTGGACAGGGCCAGAGAGTGTTCATAGTGGCTGGTAGGGTTGGGTTAGGCTGGGTTTGGTAGGATTAGTTTTTGGTGTGTGTGTGTGTGTGTGTGTGTGTGTGTGTGTGTGTGTGTGTGTGTGTGTGTGTGTGTGTGATATAATCTTGTATGGTGTATTTTTAAGTGGTGTGTTTTGCATGATTGATTTTTGTATTACTTTTTTTTTTTTTGTATATTTTGTATGGTGAGTCCTGTAAAGTGTATATTGTAGTGCTCCGGACAATAAGTTAGCTACGTATACGCACTGAAGCCCAATTTTTCTTCTTATTATTATTCATTATTATTTTCATCATCATCATCATCATCATCATCAATCATCTTAGAAACCACAGTAATTCTTGAGGTCACCAATGGAACATCACAATTACAACAGTGAGCACCTTACGTGAACACCATTCCAGCCATTATCATCACTGTAGTTATTTAGCAGAGGACGTCACACACACACACACACACCATCGCAGTCAGCAGAAACAGTAACCTTCATCACAGTTCATTATATCTATCTCAGTTATTACCAGTACTACGCATTGTATCTATCGCAGCGCCATCTATCGTGAGCTGCACCACTTTGCTGCACTCGAAGCTAAAAGAATATCTAGATTAATTGTGATGGACGCCGCTGTATTTTTTCCTACTAACTGTTTTGTTCTTGGTGTGTATTTATGTGTATGGGAAAGCCGTGTGTTTACGTATGGATGGATGTATAGAAGGATGTATGGTGAATAGATGGGTGAATGGATGAATGAATGGGTTTGAAATGTTGAGAGAGAGAAAGGGAGAGGGAGTGAAATGTGGTAATATATGTATCTCTCTCTCTCTCTCTCTCTCTCTCTCTCTCTCTCTCTCTCTCTCTCTCTCTCTCTCTCTCTCTCTCTCTCTCTCTCTCTCTCTTGTATTATGTTTTGTATGGGTTTATAGACGGATGGATGAAATAATTTGAGAGAGAGAGAGAGAGAGAGAGAGAGAGAGAGAGAGAGAGAGAGAGAGAGAGAGAGAGAGAGAGAGACCCAGTAATAACATATGCATCTCCTTCTCTCGCTCCCCTTCCCACTCCCACCCAAGCAACTAAACACACACACACACACACACACACACACACACACACACACACACACACACACACACACACACACACACACACACACACACACACACACACACACACACACACACACACACTTTTCGCCTTGTTGAAGTGGGGCAATATGTTCCACTCTTTATTGATGTTGTACAGAAAGTAATTATATCGCAAATTATCAAAGCGTTTTATTAAACATTAAGCGAATTACCATCATAATAGTCTGCCTGAACGGGGGGCGTGAGGTGGGGGGGGGGCTGGTCGACACGTGTGGGGGGTGATGGAGGAGGTGGGGCGGGAGGTACCTACTGTGGGAGAGGTAGGGGTGTTCTTCATTAAGGGAGGGGAGTTTACGTGGTTGGGGAGGAGGGAAGGGGTGTGTGTGTCTGGTTGGGGAAGGGGAGATGGTGAAGGAGGGAGAGGAGAAGAGGGTGATATCTGGTTGGGGAGGACAGAGTGGGGGTTTACCAGGTTGGGGGAGGGTGAGGGTAGTAATCATAGCATCCCCTTGTCTCTCCCCTCTCCCCTCTCTCTTCTCCCCTCTCCCCTCTCACTCACTCCTCCACCAGGCTCCCCTCTCTTATCTCCTCTCATTTTACCATCCTATCCCCTCTTCTCTCTACTCTTTCCTCCTCCCCTAGCCTACTTCACTCCCCTCACTCTCATTCCTTCTCTCCCCTCGGCCTCCTCCTCCTCACTCTCACTTCCTCTTCCCTCTCCCCTTGTTTCCCCTCAGACACTCCTTCTTAACCCTCATTCCCTTCTCTACCCATTATCCCTCAAATTTTTCCCCCATTCAATATTTCCTTTCATCTCTCTCTCTCTCTCTCTCTCTCTCTCTCTCTCTCTCTCTCTCTCTCTCTCTCTCTCTCTCTCTCTCTCTCTCCTTCTCTTACATCTTTTTTCCTCATCAGATTTTCTCTTATTCCCTCTCATCCGTCCTTTTTCCCTCTCTCTTTCCCCTTTCACTCTGCCATGCCTTGTTCTATACTGTACTTCCAGCCTTTCCCCTCTCCCTCT
>NC_087161.1:3497500-3505000 GCF_035594125.1 Scylla paramamosain
AATGAGAAGATAAGAAATTGTAATTCTTAGTTTATATATATATTTTTTCCTTATCATCGTTTAAGTAAGCGTGGTGATAAGGAGGAGGAGGAGGAGGAGGAGGAGGAGGAGGAGGAGGAGGAGGAGGAAGAAGAAAGGAGAATAAATGACAGTGATGAATAAGAAGAATGTTGAATGAAGACTCTGGTTGGAAAAAGAAAGAAAAAAGAAAGAAAGAAGAGTGAATGGATGAATAGATGAATAAAGAGAAGAATATAAAAGAAAGGAAAATAAAAGTAGTAAACGAGAAAAAAAATAATAATAATGCAAGAACTGGAAAGAATATACCAAAAATACGAACAAAGATATTTTTTTTTACTTTTTTTACTTTTTTTTTTTTTTTGAAAGATGAAGCTTGACTAAGAGGAGGAGGAGGAGGGCGAAGAAGAAGAAGAAGAAGAAGAAGAAGGAAGGATTAGTAGAGAGAGTAACGTTACATTTAAAAGCAGAAAAGAATAAAAAAAGAAAAAAAAATCAAAAGGAAGAAGAAGAAAAAGTGGAATGGAAAGGAAGGAAAAAAGATGGAGGAGGAGGAGGAGGAGGAGGAGGAGGAGGAGGAGGGAAAAAAAGGAAAGCGGTTTGTTAAGAGGAACATTTACGTGAGAGAAGAAGTTTTGAAAGAAGAGATGAAAAGCGGAGGAGGAGGAGAAGAAGAAGAAAAAAGTGAAGAAGAGAAAAAAAAAACAAGATTGAAAGGAGAGAAGGAAGAAGAGGAACAGAGAGAGAGAGAGAGAGAGAGAGAGAGAGAGAGAGAGAGAGAGAGAGAGAGAGAGAGATGAATGACGAAGAATGCAGAAAAAAAGAATAAGAGGAATATGTAAGAAGCTTTAAGAAACGGAAGGAGGAAAAAGGCACAAGGAGGAGGAGGAGGAGGAGGAGGAATAGGAGGAGGAGGAGGAGGAGGAGGAGGGTGGCGGTGGTGGTTTTCTAAAGACCACAAGAGACCAAAGAATGGGATTAGGACCATAAAGATCGCTGATAAAAGGAAGTGAAAGGAGGAGGAGGAGGAGGAGGAGGAGGAGGAGGAGGAGGAGGAGGAGGAGGAGGAGGGGGGACAAGTGGTCAGTTGGATGGATGGCAGAGAAGGATGAGGAGGAGGAAGAGGAGGAGGAGCAATTCGAAAGGAAGGAAAATCAGGAAGGAAAAAAGGAAAAAACTACTTGAGGAGAAATGAGAGAGAGAGAGAGAGAGAGAGAGAGAGAGAGAGAGAGAGAGAGAGAGAGAGAGAGAGAGAGAGAGAGAGAGAATTAATCAGTAAATAAAGCCTTCAATTTCTTCCCTTATTCTTTCCTTTCCTCCTTCTCTCCCTCCCTCCATCCCTCCCTCCATCCCTCCCTCCCTCCCTCCCTTCCTCCATTATTGAGTCATGTTTGTAAATAATTAAAATAATCTTCACGACTCTCCTCCTCCTCCTCCTCCTCCTCCTCCTCCTCCTCCTCCTCCTCCTCCTCCTCCTCCTCCTCCTCCTCCTCCTCCTTTCCCTTATTCCGCCTATATATCACTCACAAATCGGCTTCTTATCTCCCTCACTCCCTCTCCCCGTCTCTCTCTCTCCCTCTCTCCCTCTCTCCCAGCTAGCTTCTATTATTCCCAACCATTCTCTCGATTTCCCAGTCTCTCTCTCTCTCTCTCTCTCTCTCTCTCTCTCTCTCTCTCTCTCTCTCTCTCTCTCTCTCTCTCTCTCTCTCTCTTCAGGACAGGTAAGCGAGCAGAAAGGATATTGTCACCCGTACTGTTTCGACTAAAGGAAGAGAGGGAGAGGGAGAGAGGAGAGGGAGACTAAAGGAAGAGAGGGAGAGGGAGAGGAAGGGAGAGGAAGGGAGAGCAGGGCGTTTTTCTGCCTTTGGTTACAGCTATGGTGAATTTCTCCTTCTTTGTATAGACATTGCGATTTGAGGAAAGGGAGAGGGAGGGAGAGGGAGGGAGAGGGAGAGGGAGAGGAAGAGGAAGAGGAAGAAGGTGGGAGGGAAGGTAAGGTATAGAGAATGAGAGAGAAAAAGAGAGAGATAGAGAAAAGAAATCAGGTAGCGAAGCAAATCTACAGAGAGAGAGAGAGAGAGAGAGAGAGAGAGAGAGAGAGAGAGAGAGAGAGAGAGAGAGAGAGAGAGAGAATATCTTACTGCATTTCTTTCATTTTCCTTAACTTAATTTCGTGTTTGTGACCAGAAATGAAACTCTCTCTCTCTCTCTCTCTCTCTCTCTCTCTCTCTCTCTCTCTCTCTCTCTCTCTCTCTCTCTCTCTGCGTAAGTTGATCTCAGGTGTGGCCAGGTGGGTAATGACGGTAATTAAGAGCCAGCCAGGTATGAGGAGGTAGGAACAACACAATTTCTCTCTCTCTCTCTCTCTCTCTCTCTCTCTCTCTCTCTCTCTCTCTCTCTCTCTCTCTCTCTCTCTCTCTCTCTCTCTCTCTCTAATGGGTTAATGGTTTGGAAAAGACATGAATTTCACCATTCCCAGAGTAACAAAGACCCTCCATTCCCTCCCCCTCTTCCCTCCATTCCTTCCTCCCTTCCCTCCTTCCCTCCCTCCTTCCCTCCAAGCTCCAGTAAAGGGAGGAGGGAGTTAGGTGAGGAGGAAATATACTGAGGAGAGACCGGCTTGTTTCCCTCCTCCTCCTGCTCTTCTTCCTCCTCCTCCTCCTCCTCCTCCTCCTCCTCCTCCTCCTCCTCCTCCTCCTCCTCTGCTAACGAAGGGATAAAGGGTGTAGTTTCCTCAGGGATTTAAATGTGGTTTGTTTACATTTGAGAGACCCAGCGCTTTCTCTCTCTCTCTCTCTCTCTCTCTCTCTCTCTCTCTCTCTCTCTCTCTCTCTCTCTCTCTCTCTCTCTCTCTCTCTCTCTCTCTCTCCAGGACCGTTGTCAGCAAAAGAAATTAGAAGAGTTGGTGGGAGAAAGGAAGGAAGGAAGGAAGGAAGGAGGAAGAGGAAGAGAAGGAAGAATGGTGGGAAGGGAAGTGAGAGAGGAAAAAGAGATAGAAGAGGAGGAAGAAGAGGAGGAAGAACAGTGAAGCTTAGATATAACTATTCACATTTGATTCCTCCTCCTCCTCCTCCTCCTCCTCCTCCTCCTCCTCCTCCTCCTCCTCCTCCTCCTCCTCCTCCTCCTCCATAAAAATAAAAATATATAAACCATATGGTGTTCTGAATGTCATCAGGAAACTATGTGTGTGTGTGTGTGTGTGTGTGTGTGTGTGTGTGTGTGTGTGTGTTTGGTGTCCTCGCTCTTTGACCCTTGAACTATTAATTGACCGTCACTTAAGGGTCACCTCCACCACCACTGCCACCACCACCACCACCACCTCCACCACCACCACCACCACCACCACCACCACCACCACCACCACCACCACCACCACCACCACCGCCCTTTGTTCCTCGCACTAAGCTCACTCACGTTAAGGATGGCTGGGAACACCACACCTGCACCACCACCACCACCACCACCACCACCACCACCACCTGTACACACACACCTGTACACCTTGCCTGTCGTATGTGTTTAAAGTATAGCTCAGGTAACCTTCACTGGAAGCTTTTGTTATCTGTTACTCTCTCTCTCTCTCTCTCTCTCTCTCTCTCTCTCTCTCTCTCTCTCTCTCTCTCTCTCTCTCTCTCTCTCTCTCTCTCTCTCTCTCTCTCTCTCTCTCTAAGGACACTTCCGGCGCCTAATTGATTGCGTGTCAGGTGAACCACATTCCCGTGACGTCACAAGGAACACACACACACACACACACACACACACACACACACACACACACACACACACACACACACACACACACACACACACACACACACACACACACACACAAAGATCAATTTTGACGTTTGAAAGTTTCGTACGGTGGTGGTGTGTGAGGTGATGAAACTTCTGAGAGAGAGAGAGAGAGAGAGAGAGAGAGAGAGAGAGAGAGAGAGAGAGAGAGAGAGAGAGAGAGAGAGAGAGAGATTAAGTACACCTATAAACCATAAAAAAAAAAAACACATTACTTCCACCCACATCTGTATTCACTAACTTTATATATTTCCTATGACCGATTAAAAAAAACAAAAAAAAAACAGATCGAGTTAGGAACATAATGCCCAGCTCATTAATTAAGTTACGAACACAATGCTAACTGACTGATCGAATTATGCACACACACCTGTCATCGCTATGTGCTTGTGTCACCTGGACCTGAAGCCACACACCTGCGCCTGCACACCTGTTGACGAGAGAGAGAGAGAGAGAGAGAGAGAGAGAGAGAGAGAGAGAGAGAGAGAGAGAGAGAGAGAGAGAGAGAGAGAGATTTTATGAGGAAGAAGAAGAGTTGGGGTGAGTGGGTATGACGCTGGGTAGGTTTGGGGAGGTAGTGGGTGAGGAGGGGAGGGGGAGAGGTTGGGGAAGTGTCAGAATACTATGCAGCTGGGGAGGAAGAGGAAGAAGATGAGGAGGAGGAGGAGGAGAGAAGAACGTTTGGCCAAACTATTTTTTTTTCACAAACAAGAATAGAGTTTGGCAGATAGTTTCAAGAGAGAGAGAGAGAGAGAGAGAGAGAGAGAGAGAGAGAGAGAGAGAGAGAGAGAGAGAGAGAGAAGCCGGCAACGCAACGCCTCCACATACACGTAGAAAGAAGTCAATATCAATTTTCAAAACCTGAGAGTTGCTCTGTTGAAGGAGGAGGAGGAGGAGGAGGAGGAGGAGGAGGAGGAGGAGGAGGAGGAGGAGGAGGAGGAGGAGGAGGAGGAGAGAAAAAAGTATGAAGGCAAGGCAGACGTGATGTGGATCCTGAGAGAGAGAGAGAGAGAGAGAGAGAGAGAGAGAGAGAGAGAGAGAGAGAGAGAGAGAGAGAGAGAGAGAGAGAGAGTTAACACGTAGATAGAAAGTTAAGGAAGAAGAAAAAGAAGGAAGGAATGAAAGAAGAGATGAATTTTCTTTTTTTCTTCTCCTTTTATTTTCTTTATATCATTTGCATTTCCTTGAGGTGGCTCAGTGGTAAATGTCTTGTCGGTAACCTTGAGAGCCTGGGTTCGAACCTCATTATTTATTTTGTTCCACCCTTTATCTGGACTTGTAAATGGAGCAACGTGTGCATTTTGAATTTACCTTTGTTTATTCTTACCTGTTTTTCACCTTTCCTATTACGCAGTCACTATATTTTATCCCTACCTGTGTGTGTGTGTGTGTGTGTGTGTGTGTGTGTGTGTGTGTGTGTGTGTGTGTGTGTGTGTGTGTGTGTGTGTGTGTGTGTGTGTTGCTAGTGTACAGGGTCATCTGGTTCAGGATGCACACACACACGTATCAACGTCAGATTCATTGTTGTTTTTGTTGTTGTTGTTGTTGTTGTTGTTGTTGTTGTTGTTGTTGTTGTACTCTGCCAGCAAGTTATATTTTTGTACCTATGCACTTTAAAAGATTAGAAAATGTGATTGAAAATGTGATGTTTGCTCTACTACTACTACTACTACTACTACTACTATTTTTATTATTATTATTATTATTATTATTATTATTATTATTATTATTATTATTATTATTATTATTATTGCTACTACTACTACTACTACTACTACTACTACTACTACTACTACTACTACTACTACTACTACTACTATTTTTATTATTATTATTATTATTATTATTATTATTATTATTATTATTATTATTATTATTATTATTATTATTGCTACTACTACTACTACTACTACTACTACTACTACTACTACTACTACTACTACTAATAATAATAATAGTAGTAATAATAATAATAATAATAATAATAATAATAATAATAATAATAATAATAATAATAATAATGATAGTAATAATAATAATGATAATTTGATCTAGGGTACAGCTCCTGGTAATTCATTATTGCTGAGCTTCATAAAAGATTAATAGGGACTCCGTTGTACATTTATTCTCTCTCTCTCTCTCTCTCTCTCTCTCTCTCTCTCTCTCTCTCTCTCTCTCTCTCTCTCTCTCTCTCTCTCTCTCTCTCTCTCTAACTTTTTTTTCGTCTCCTTTCCCTTCACCTCCCTGCTTTCCACTTATTTTTTTTATCTTTTTTCCCCTTTTTCCTTTTTCCCCCACATGTAATTGTGAATGTGCCGGTAGTAGTAGTAGTAGTAGTAGTAGTAGTAGTAGTAGTAGTAGTAGTAGTAAGCAAAACAAGACGAAAATAAAAAATGAAATAAAAATAAGACCCATACTGCTATCACACACACACACACACACACACACACACACACACACACACACACACACACACACACACACACACACACACACACACACACACACACACACACACACACACACACTAAGACTCTTATCTCCAAAGGGTGGCTGGGGAGGTGGTAGTAGTATGGGCGTGTGGGGAGCTCTGGGGCGTGTCTTGAGCGAGGGAGAGCAGAGGGTAGAGAAGAGGAGACGAGGTGGGGGGGCTCAAAGATGCAAAACTCATTCAACAGCGCTGAATAGTAAGAGGCGGACGGGCGAGTGACATCTGCTTAGCGCTGGTAATGGTGGCGGCGTGAAAGAGGCTTAAATGGAATAGGAGGAGGAAGAGGAGGTGAAGGAAGAGGAGGAGGGGGAGGAGGAGGAGGAGGAGATGGAACAGGGAGGGAGGAGTAAAAAGGGAAGGTTTCTCGTGTGTGTGTGTGTGTGTGTGTGTGTGTGTGTGATTTTTTTTTTATATCTTCAATGAATGTGGATGTTTATGTTTGTTATGTGATTACAGAGAGAGAGAGAGAGAGAGAGAGAGAGAGAGAGAGAGAGAGAGAGAGAGAGAGAGAGAGAGAGAGAGAGAGAAGATAAAGTTGGGTACGTGCAAGAGTAAAAAAAAATGCATTAAAAGTGAAGCTGAAAAAAAAAAAATTATTGCTTTAGTTAGACCGTAGAAAAATGACTGCCCTGTTTTTCTGCCTTTATATTCTCTCTCTCTCTCTCTCTCTCTCTCTCTCTCTCTCTCTCTCTCTCTCTCTCTCTCTCTCTCTCTCTCTCTCTCTCTCTCTCTCTCTCTCAAAAGGTCTAAAAGCAAGAAAGAAAATAAAAAGAAGTAAGAATGATAATGAGAAGAAGGAAAGAATGAATACGGGATAGAAGAAAGATGAAAGAGAGAGAGAGAGAGAGAGAGAGAGAGAGAGAGAGAGAGAGAGAGAGAGAGAGAGAGAGAGAGAGAGAGAGGGAAGGGGGAAGTTGCATAATGAAATAAACAAAGAAGCAAGAAAAGAAAAAGTAAAAGCAGGGAAAAATAATAAGAAGGCATGGAAGAGGACGAGGAGGAAAAGAAGAAGAAGAAGAAGAAGAAGAAGAAGAAGAAGAAGAAGAAGAAGAAGAAGGACAAGACAAAGACTCGGGTAAATTCTGTACCAATTACACACACACACACACACACACACACACACACACACACACACACACACACACACACACACACACACACACACACACACACACACACACACACACACACACACA
>NC_087161.1:3507500-3512500 GCF_035594125.1 Scylla paramamosain
GGTGGTGGTGGTGGTGAAGGACAAAGGAGTGGTAGTGGTTGAGTGGTGGATGTGTGGTGACAGGTGTGAGTTGTGGTGGTGATGGTGGTGGTGGTGGTGGTGGTGGTGGTGGTGGTGGTGGTGATGGAGTTAAGTTATTAGATACTCTTGTTGGGGTGGTAATTTAATCTTCTTCCACGCGTCCTCCACTCCTCTCCACCCCTTTCCCCTCCCCTTTCCACTCTCTTCTCCCCCTCTTCACTCCTTTCTGTTCCCTTCTTTCTACTTTCTTTATCTTCCTTCCATTCTCCTTTCGTTTCTTCTGCTATCTACTCTCCTGTGTACTCCCTTCTTCCACTCCTTTGCACTCTCTCTTCTTCTCTCTTTTCTCTACCCTTCATTCCTTTCCTCCTCTCCCTTCCACCTCTTCTCTCCTCCCTCTCATTCTACTATTTATTTTCATTCTGTTCCTCATTTTCGTCATATGAATCATCACGTCTTTCCTTATCCCCTCATTTCTTATCTCCTCCCCTTCTTCCTCCCCTCATGCTCCTTCTTCCCCTTACTTCCTCTTCTTGTCCTTCTTCATCTCCGTCTTTCTCCTAGCTCCTCCCCTTTATCCTCACCTCTTCTTACTTCCCCTTCCTTTATTCTCACCATTTCCTTCCCCCCATTCCTCATCCCTACCTCATCCTACACAGCTCTTCTTCATTCCACTCTTCATCTTTCTATATCTCTCTTCTTTTTCTCCTTCATTTTCATTTTTATCTTCTCCTCTCTTCCCCACCTCATCCTCATATCTCTCTCTCTCTCTCTCTCTCTCTCTCTCTCTCTCTCTCTCTCTCTCTCTCTCTCTCTCTCTCTCTCTCTCTCTCTCTCTCTCTCTCTCTCTCTCACATCCACCCAGTTTCCTCATACATATCATAAACAACCAACCAAACAAACAAACAAACAAACAAACAAACAAAAACACTAAGATTAAAAGAATATTAATCATGATAAAAAAAAGTAAATAAAACGACTCTTAAAATAAATAAATAAATATAAATAAATACATTCCAGCATCTTAATAGCGAATAAAAAAAATAAAAGGAATGAAAAAAAATTAAGTGTCGCAAAGGAAAAAAATATTGGAAAGTATCTTATTGAGAGGAAAAAAAAAAATCCTTCTATTTTGTGGAGGAAGTATTGAGGAGGAAAAGTATCGCCACTAGAGCCTCGCGGTGCCATGATCTCCTCCTCCTCCTCCTCCTCCTCCTCCTCCTCCTCCTCCTCCTCCTCCTCCTCCTCCTCCTCCTCCTCCTCCTCCTCCTCCGCTTCCTGTATCGCTTCCTGAATCGTCAAAACATGGCAGAAAGAGTGAAAGAGAGAGAGAGAGAGAGAGAGAGAGAGAGAGAGAGAGAGAGAGAGAGAGAGAGAGAGAGAGAGAGAGAGAGAGAGAGAGATGGAATAGTAAAAGAATTTCAGGCTGTTGCTCTCTCTCTCTCTCTCTCTCTCTCTCTCTCTCTCTCTCTCTCTCTCTCTCTCTCTCTCTCTCTCTCTCTCTCTCTCTCTCTCTCTCTCGCTTGCTCGCTCATGTTATATTTATTATCACACTTTTAATCCATACTGATAATACGAACGTGTGTGTGTGTGTGTGTGTGTGTGTGTGTGTGTGTGTGTGTGTGTGTGTGTGTGTGTGTGTGTGTGTGTGTGTGTTTGTGTGAAGGAATTTGTAACTAATATATTTCTCTGTTTCTTTACAGGTATGTTCTTGTAAGCGTGATACCTGTGTGCGTAAAGGCGTGTACGCAGGTAAGCCGGGGTGTGACAGGTGTGTACGAGAGAGAGAGAGAGAGAGAGAGAGAGAGAGAGAGAGAGAGAGAGAGAGAGAGAGAGAGAGAGAGAGAGAGAGAGAGAGAATGTTTTTTTTCCCTTTTGCCATACTACTGTCTTATTTCTCTCTCTCTCTCTCTCTCTCTCTCTCTCTCTCTCTCTCTCTCTCTCTCTCTCTCTCTCTCTCTCTCTCTCTCTCTCTCTCTCTCTCTCTCTGTCTCTCTCAACTATTTCATTCCATCACAAACCCCTTTTTTTCCCCCTCACCTGCGTACACTCACCTGTTTTTTTTTTCAATTAGTGATTTACCTGGCGCTTTGAAGAGGTGGTATTGTACGTCTTGAAGAGAAAAGGTAAGTATTAGTAATAGTATATAAATGTGAAAGAAAATATAATTGGTGTGAAAAATTGTTATGTTGAATAAAGGAAGGGAAAAAAAGAAATAGTGGAGAAAAAATACAAAAAAGTGAATTAGTGAAGGGATGAATTACGTAGGGGGCAACAAAGTGCTGCTGTAATCCGGAGGTGAAAAAAAAGAAGACAAACAAATGTACCTCTTTTTTTATTTATTTATTTGTTTATTTATTTATTTATTTATATTTTTTTACCTGGTTGCTTTTGTCTACAGGGAAACATAACACACACACACACACACACACACACACACACACACACACACACACACACACACACACACACACACACACACACACACACACACACACGCAATGACGTTAGTGTGAATGTTGCGAAAGGAAAATTGATTGCAAATACGTTTCAGTAAGTAAAGTGAAAAGGAAATAAAGAAAAAAAAGAAGAAAAAGAAAAAGAAAAAAATATATATATACACATTTTACTGATGGAAATATATCGCAAGGGAAAAATAGAGCTGCAATAATGATTAGAGAGAGAGAGAGAGAGAGAGAGAGAGAGAGAGAGAGAGAGAGAGAGAGAGAGAGAGAGAGAGAGAGAGAGAGAGAGAGAGAGAGAGAATTACTCACTTTCCTTCCCTTCTGTGTCTGGAAATGAACACAAAATTTTCCAGTTCCAGATGTCTATTGTAAACTGGAAGATGGAAGGAGGAGGAGGAGGAGGAGGAGGAGGAGGAGGAGGAGGAGGAGGAGGGAGGGAGGTAAGGAAGACAGGGAGGAGGAGGTAGTGGTGGTGGTGGTGGCTGGAGGTAAGGATATGGAGAGGGAAGGAGGGAAGGACGTAGAGAGAGAGAGAGAGAGAGAGAGAGAGAGAGAGAGAGAGAGAGAGAGAGAGAGAGAGAGAGAGAGAGAGAGAGAGAGAGATTAAAGCCGCGGAATAGGAATGAGGGTGGAGTGGAGTGGAGTAAGCAAATGGGCAAATGCTGTGTATCTACTCCATATTTAGTGGATATGGAAATGGGAGGAGGAGGAGGAGGAGGAGGAGGAGTTGGTTGGAGAGTAACTGGGTAGGGATGGAGGAGGAAGTGACTAGGAAAGAGGAGGAGGAGGAGGAGGAGGAGGAGGAGCGGGAGGGGCTTTGGAGTATGGTGAGGGGAAAAGGTAGGGGAGGAGAAGGAAAAAAAGAGGAAAAGGGAAAAAAAAGGAAAAGGAAAAAAAAAGATTATGGAAGGTTTTTTTCATGTTTGTGTGATGTGTGTGTGTGTGTGTGTGTGTGTGTGTGTGTGTGTGTGTGTGTGTGTGTGTGTGTGTGTGTGTGTGTGTGTGTGTGTTTTTCCCTTGACAACGCACATCTACCAACCTTCACACACACACACACACACACACACACACACACACACACACACACACACACACACACACACACACACACACACACACACACACACACGCAAGCACACGCCATTATCCCATTTACCTGTCCGAAGCTACACCTAATTAGAAGACAGGTATAGTACACACACACACACACACACACACACACACACACACACACACACACACACACACACACACACACACACACACACACACAGGAATTTACAGGGTGGAAAAAATGAAGTACTCAATCCCTTTTCACGTTTTCTGTTATTCCGCGGGCACCATTTTCCCATTTTCTTTTATAGAGAAAACGGTAGAGGGGGAAAGCTTGTTTATTAGGACAGGCTATGAGATAGAAGGATAGATAGATAGATAAAGAGATAGATAGTTAGATAGATTGATAGAGAGAGAGAGAGAGAGAGAGAGAGAGAGAGAGAGAGAGAGAGAGAGAGAGAGAGAGAGAGAGAGAGAGAGAGAGAGTGGGTAGACCAGGTGGAATATTGATACCAGGTAATTGAAGGGAGACGTGATCTGTGTGTGTGTGTGTGTGTGTGTGTGTGTGTGTGTGTGTGTGTGTGTGTGTGTATGGAGTAGCTGTGGTGGTGGTGGTGGTTGCGGGTCCGGTGTTGGTTAGTGGGACTGCCTGTTGGTCGAAGGGTGGTGGTGGTGGTGGTAGTAGTAGTAGTAGTAGTAGTAGTAGTAGTAGTAGTAGTAGTAGTAGTAGTAGTAGTAGTAGTAGTCGTAGTAGTACCAGGATAGTTGTTGTTGTGTTGGTCGTAGTGATAAATTAGTAGTAATATTGATAGTAGTAACTGTATTAGTAGTAATAATAGTAGTAGTAGCAATAGTTGTAATGACAATGGTAGTAGTGGTAGTGACAACATTTAATACTAGCCTGAATAATAAGAGTAACAGTGTGCTATCATCATCATCATCATCAGCAGCAGCAGCAGTAGTAGTAGTAGTAGTAGTAGTAGTAGTAGTACATATATCCCAGCTCAGGTGTGCGTGAGTGGTAGGTGAGGTGATACAGGATTGGTCTTGGAGTTACCTGTGCAAATCAATGTGTGTGTGTGTGTGTGTGTGTGTGTGTGTGTGTGTGTGTGTGTGTGTGTGTGTGTGTGTGTGTGTGTGTGTGTGTGTGTATGTGTGTATGTGTGTGTGTGTATGTGTGTATGTGTGTGTGTGTGTTAGTAGAGTACAACACCATCCCACACCTATCACTCCACCTCTTCCTTCCCTTCCCTTCATCCATTCCACCTTCTCCCTTGCACACTCGTCCCTTCCCATCTCCTCCCCTTCTCCAGTTCACTTCCATCATTCCTTTCCCCTCACATTCCCCTCCTTTGCTCCCCTTCTACACCATGCACTCCTTCATCCTTCCCCTCAGTCTGTATCCCTCTCTCTCTCTCTCTCTCTCTCTCTCTCTCTCTCTCTCTCTCTCTCTCTCTCTCT
>NC_087161.1:3525000-3527500 GCF_035594125.1 Scylla paramamosain
AAATAACAAATAAAAAAAATAATAAATAAATAAATAAATAAATAAATAAATAAATGAGGAATTTTAACCTGTAATAAATGTATTTTCTTCCTTCTTCTTTATGTCTTCCTTCACTTCTTCCTCTCATCAGTCAAAAAAAAAAAGAAGGCGGGGAGGGAAAGAGAGAGAGAGAGAGAGAGAGAGAGAGAGAGAGAGAGAGAGAGAGAGAGAGAAGGAAAATCTAAGCTGGGAGGGAAAAAAAAATGCTCCCTTTCTTCTCTCTTGTTTCCCTCCCATTTCTTTTTCCTTGCTTGTGCCTCCAATACCGAGAAAAGGGAGAGGTGTGGCGGTGAAGGGGTGAGGGGAGGGAGTGAAGGAGAGGGAAGGGAATGAAAAGGAAAATCTAAGCTGAAATATAAGCTGGGGAAAAAGGAGGTTGGGTTGAGAGTGGAGAGGAGAGAGGAAAAGAGGACAATATAAGCTGAAATTTAAGCTGGAGAGAATGGAGGAGAGGAGGAAAAGCGAGGAGGGGAAAAAAAAGCATCTTGTAAACTGAAATCTGAGCTCAATAAAAGGGGAGAGTGAGACAGAGAGATAAAGGGGTGAAAAAATTTAAGCTTACAAAAAAAGGAGGGAAGAGAAAATAAAGAATATAAAAAAAGAATAAAATCTAAGCTCAAATATAAACTGAAATAAAGCGAAGGAGGAAGAGGTGGAGGAATAGGAGGAGGAGAAGGACAGGAAGAGAGAAAGAGAGAGAAAAAAAAGCAAAGTAGAATCTAAAGTGGAAAAAAGGAGAGGAAAGGAAGGAGAGAGAGAGAGAGAGAAAAAAATATCTAAGCTGAAATGTAAACTGAAAACAAAGCGGAGGAGGAGGGCAAGGAGAGAGAGAGAGAGAGAGAGAGAGAGAGAGAGAGAGAGAGAGAGAGAGAGAGAGAGAGAGAGAGAGAGAGAGAGACGAAAAAAATAATCTTAACTGGAAAAAAATAGAGAAATGGAACGAGAAAAAAGAAAAAAACACGGAGAGAAAGAGAGAAAGAGAGAGAGAGAGAGAGAGAGAGAGAGAGAGAGAGAGAGAGAGAGAGAGAGAGAGAGAGAGAGAGAGAAAAAACACACACACAATATAAATTTAAACTGAATAAAAGAAACGAAATGAAGAAGAAGAAAACACACACACACACACACACACACACACACACACACACACACACACACACACACACACACACACACACACACACACACACACCCTAACCTGAAATCTAAGCATAGGGACAAGAAAAAACCTGGAGAATACAAGATGTGTGGTTTTTGGTGCGAGGTGACACAAACAGCAAGGTTTCGGGCCGTGCTGCTCCTGGAGTGCCGCAGAGATACACTTCCGCTCCTATTTCCTGAATATTCCTTTGTGAAAGATGGGGGAAGAGAGAGACAGAGAGGGTGATCGGGAGGGAATGGGAGGGAGGGAAGGGGTGAGTTTGTAAGGTTAAGAATGTTGGGAAAAATGAAAGGGGTAAGGATGAAGATGAAGAGTAATTTAGTGTTTTCGTACACACACACACACACACACACACACACACACACACACACACACACACACACACACACACACACACACACACACACACACACACACACACACACAGAGAGAGAGAGAGAGAGAGAGAGAGAGAGAGAGAGAGAGAGAGAGAGAGAGAGAGAGAGAGTTGAAAGACAGAAAAAAAATGTTTCGGCGGAGGTAAAAACGAAAAGTAAGTTACTGCTTTGAGAGAGAGAGAGAGAGAGAGAGAGAGAGAGAGAGAGAGAGAGAGAGAGAGAGAGAGAGAGAGAGAGAATAAAACACTTCCTTTTTCACTTTCCTTTCACTCTTTCCTCCTCCAACTTTCTAGTCTCTCTCCCTTTTCACATATTCCTCCTCCTCCTCCTCCTCCTCCTCCTCCTCCTCCTCCTCCTCCTCCTCCTCCTCCTCCTCCTCCTCCTCCTCCTCCTCCTCTTCGTACCAAGTAACAGGTCATAAAAATTGGTATATTCCATCGACCTGGTTTGGGGAGAAGGGAGGAGGAGGAGGAGGAGGAGGAAAAAGAAGAAGAAGAAGAAGAAGAAGAAGAGAGGAGAGGAGGAGGAGGAGGAGGAGGAGGAGGAGGAGGAGGAGGAGGAGGAGGAGGAGGAGGACACAACTTCTTCCCTTCCCTTTCCTTCCTTCCCCTTTCTTTTCCCCCTTCATTTTCTATTTTTTTTATCCCCCGCACTCTCTCTCTCTCTCTCTCTCTCTCTCTCTCTCTCTCTCTCTCTCTCTCTCTCTCTCTCTCTCTCTCTCTCTCTCTCTCTCTTGTTTACTGGAAGAGAGAGAGAGAGAGAGAGAGAGAGAGAGAGAGAGAGAGAGAGAGAGAGAGAGAGAGAGAGAGAGAGAGAGTAGGGATATGAAGATTTCCTCATAATAAAAAAAAATAGAATTGGAGGAAACATCTATGGGAGGAAGAGGAGGAGGAAGAGGAGGAGGAGGAGGAGGAGGAGGAGGAGG
>NC_087161.1:3532500-3535000 GCF_035594125.1 Scylla paramamosain
GAGAGAGACAAAGTACATGAAATCGGATGAAGAGGAGGAGAGAGAGAGAGAGAGAGAGAGAGATGGATGGAAGGCAGAATAAGTAAAGGAAGAAAGGAAAGACTGTACATAGAGGAGGAAGAGGAAGAAGAGGAGGAGGAGGAGGAGGAGAGTGTAAATGAGAGCACAGGGTGGAAAGAGGATTACGGAAAGAGGATAAAGGATAAGAGAGAATAGCGATCGGGAAGATAAGAAAAAGAAGGAAAAGGGAAACAGACGGAACTTGGAGAAACAGAAACGAATTGACGAAAGCGAATACGAGAAAATAAAATGAAAAAATAACACAGTGAAAACATACAAGCGCCCTTTTATTATATTGAGGGTTATTGCCACTGTCCTCATCCTCGTATCCTTGCTCGTGAGGCTCCAGGTGTTCCCAGGTAGACAGGTAATGAGTAGTAGCCAGTAACAGGTTTGGTGAGAGAGAGAGAGAGAGAGAGAGAGAGAGAGAGAGAGAGAGAGAGAGAGAGAGAGAGAGAGAGAGAGAGAGAGAGAAAACATCTACTAAATTATGAAAATCCAAACAAATATACAATTAAAACAAAGTCTCTCTCTCTCTCTCTCTCTCTCTCTCTCTCTCTCTCTCTCTCTCTCTCTCTCTCTCTCTCTCTCTCTCTCACCAACATGGCAGTACTGGACCTTGCATGGGGGAGGATACACTCACTCAATCACTCTTTCCCTGTCTTAGCACTCAGCACTCCGCGGTGAAGGAAGGATTGGGTGGACAGAGAGAGGGCGGGAAGTAGGAGGTTAACATAAGAGAAGGATAGACGATAAGACACAGAGAGAAGGGAAGAGGAGGAGAGGATAGAGAGTAGGATAAAGACGGAAATGGTAGATAACAGGACAGAGAAACAGGAAGGAAGCAGAATAGGAGATTAACGTATAAAAGATGAGAAGGGTAGAGAGAACAGAGAGAGAGAGAGAGAGAGAGAGAGAGAGAGAGAGAGAGAGAGAGAGAGAGAGAGAGAGAGAGAGAGAGAGAGAGAGACGGGTATTGAAAAGGACGGAAAAGAAGATTGAGAATGTGATAAAGAGGAGAAAAGGAAAGAGACAAACAGGAAGGAGAAAGAATAGGAGATAAGTGTAATTTCCATGATAAAGAACTGGGGGTAAGACAGAGAGAAGGACAAAGAATAGGATAGAGAAGAAGACAAGGAAGAATATAAGGAAGAGGGACAGAGAGAAACGGAAAGGACAAAAGGGTAAGAGGTTAATGGAGAAGAAAATAAGAGACAAACACTGAACATAGGACAGAGATTGGCAAAGAATAGATAATAATAGACTGGAAGGACAAAAAAAAAAAAGGAAAAAAGAAAGTTTATTTTGTGTTTACCAGGTTACGGTAGAATGTGAGAGTTTAGAAAGAGAGAGAGAGAGAGAGAGAGAGAGAGAGAGAGAGAGAGAGAGAGAGAGAGAGAGAGAGAGAGAGAGAGAGACAGAATAGAAGGTTATTTTTTTTATTCTTTCTTTCCCAGGTTTGAGTCAATATAAGAGAGTGTGATACAAGAATAAGCGTTTGAAAAAAAGAGACGATTGGAGGTAAATTGTCTTCCTCCCCAGGCTGCTGTCAATATGAAAGAGTGCGGTGCAAGAAAAAGTGTTTAGAAAAGTGACAAAAGGAGGTTATTTTCTTCGTTTCCCAGCCTACACAGCAATACTAGAGAGAGAGAGAGAGAGAGAGAGAGAGAGAGAGAGAGAGAGAGAGAGAGAGAGAGAGAGAGAGAGAGGTACAAACAAATGTGTGTATAAAGGTGCATGTGATGGTAGGGAAAAAATTATACAGCAGTGGAATTGTGAATGCAAGTGATGAGGTTGCTGGACTAGGAAAGGTGTTGAGGCGCACCTGCTGTGAATGAATGAATGAAGGAAGCACAGGTGAGGAGTTAACCCTTCACTGCCAGCTGGTAATTTTTCATTTTTTATTTATTTATTTTTTTCATAGTGATTTACAAACTTTTTTTTTACACATTTATATTTTTTCGATTTATTATTATTATTATTATTATTATTATTATTATTATTATTATTATTATTATTATTATTATTATTATTGTTATTTATTTATTTATTTATTTTTTTTTTGGTACCACAGTCTCAGAGGCGCGTAGTTCCACAGCGTAAAGACAAAGTTAAGAATATAAGAAAGAACGTAAGAAAACAACGGAAGCTGCAGGAAGCCATCAGGCCTACACGTGGCAGTCCCTACATGAATCACACCCATTTCCACCTATCACTCTCGTCCATAAATCTGTCTCATCTTATTTTAAAACCCCCTTAATGACTCAGCACTAACAACCTTATTACTGAGTCCATTCCATTCATCCATCATTCATCTATTTGATAAACATTTCCTTCTTGTCTCCTTTTTAAATCTAACTTTATCAAGCTTAAACCCATTACTTCTTGTCTTAACCTGATTACTGACCCTGAGGATTTTGCTTGTCACCCTAGTTATTTT
>NC_087161.1:3542500-3545000 GCF_035594125.1 Scylla paramamosain
TTTTCTTGAATTTTCGTTTTTTTCTTGATTTTATTTTTTTTCATTGTAATTTTTCTTCATATTCTTTAGTTCTATTTTTGGTGAATGTTGATTAGCTATTGTGGACTCTCTCTCTCTCTCTCTCTCTCTCTCTCTCTCTCTCTCTCTCTCTCTCTCTCTCTCTCTCTCTCTCTCTCTCTCTCTCTCTCTCTCTCTCTCTCTCCTTAAATTTTTCATATTCTCATCTCATTTTTTTCTATTTTTCATTATTTATCGTAACTTTTCTTTTTATGTTTCTTTCTTTGTCTGGTTTTCTCTTTCCTTGTTTTATCAATTTTTTTTCTATTTTATTTGCTTATATTCTTTTTTTTTGTGAGGAAATACACACACACACACACACACACACACACACACACACACACACACACACACACACACACACACACACACACACACACACACACACACACACATTATAACATTAACTGCATTATTCATATTTTCCATTTTTTTTTTCATGTATGTTTGTTTTGATCTTTATTCGCCTATCCATCATTCCATAATCTTTCCCTCCTCCTCTTTCATCTCTTCCTCTTTCTCTCTTCATTGTAATTCCCATCATAACTCTTCATCTTCTTTTCATTCACTCTGTTTGTCCATTCCACCTTTCTTCCCTTCTCTCTCTCTCCCGCCTTTTTGTTCCCTCCTTCTTTCCTCTCATTCCTTGTTTTTCTTTGCTTCCTTCTTTATTATGTTCTTTTTATACCTTTCTATGTTTCACAATCGTTTTTCCTCACACACACACACACACACACACACACACACACACACACACACACACACACACACACACACACACACACACACACACACACACACACACACACACACACACACACACACACACACACACACACACACACACACCTTTTCCCTGCATCCTCTCTCCTCTCCTCTCCTCTCCTCTCCTCTCCTCTCCTCTTCCCTCACCATTCCTCAGGCTTGGAGAGACAACAGGTCACTTGGGAGGGAGGGAAAGAAGAAATGAGTAAGGGAGGGAGGGAGGAAGAGGAGAAGGAGGAGGAGGAGGAGAAGGAGAAGGAGAAGGAGAAGGAGGGAGAGAAGCAATGCATCACTTGTATTGAGCAGAAGGTGAGAGAAGGAGGAGGAAGAGGAGGAAGAGGAGGAGGAGGAGGAGGAGGGAAAGGAAGGGAAGAGGATGATAGGGAAAATGAAAATAAAGAAGGGAATTGAAGGGAAAGAGAGAAAAATAATGAAGATGATTTTAGGTGATAGGAGAGGAAGAGGAAAAGGAAGAAGAAGGGAGAGGGAAGGGAATGAGAGGGAACGAAGAGGCTTGGGAAAAGGGAGGGAGGTGAAAGAGGAGGAGGAGGAGGAGGAGGAAGATTGTAGATGAGAGGAATAGGAGATGAGAAGAGGAAGACCATAATGACGAAGGTGAAAGATGAGAAGAAGAAAAGAAAAATGAATAGATAAAATGAAAACAAGAGAATGTATGATAGGTGAAAGTGAAATTAGGTTTGCTTGGTTAGGTTAGGTTACATTAGAGTAGAGTGTAGGTTACTGCTAGATGAAGTGAAATTAGGTTCATTTGGGTCAGGTTAGGTTAGGTTTAGTTAGGTTAGGGTTAAGTTAGGTAAGGTTGTGTTAGGTTAAGTTAAGTTCGGTAAGGTTGTGTTAGGTTAGGTTAGGTTAAGTTAGGTAAGGTTGTGTTAGGTTAGGTTAGGTTAAGTTAGGTTAGGTTGTGTTAGGTTAGGTTAGGTTAAGTTAGGTAAGGTTGTGTTAGGTTAGGTTAGGGTTAAGTTAGGTAAGGTTGTGTTAGGTTAAGTTAAGTTAAGTTCGATAAAGTTGTGTTAGGTTAGGTTAGGTTAAGTTAGGTAAGGTTGTGTTAGGTTAAGTTAAGTTAAGTTCGATAAAGTTGTGTTAGGTTAGGTTAGGTTAAGTTAGGTAAGGTTGTGTTAGGTTAGGTTAGGTTAAGTTAGGTAAGGTTGTGTTAGGTTAGGTTAGGGTTAAGTTAGGTAAGGTTGTGTTAGGTTATTTAAGTTAGGTTAGCTTAGCGTGGTTAGGAGAGGAAAGAGAAGAGGAGAGAGGAAGGAGGAAGAGAGGCTGAAGGTGAGAGGAAAGGCAGAGGAAGGGAGAGTGGAGAGTGTTGAGCATCATCACTATTACCTTCCTGACATTACACCTGAGCCTCTCCCTCTTCCTCTCACTTCCCCTCTCCCTTCCTGGCCCTCTCCCCTCTCCCTCTCACTTCATCTTTTTTTTTTCCAACCGTTACAATAATGGACTTTGCATCTCTCTCTCTCTCTCTCTCTCTCTCTCTCTCTCTCTCTCTCTCTCTCTCTCTCTCTCTCTCTCTCTCTCTCTCTCTCTCTCTCTCTGCTGTCATTTTTTTCTCTCCTTCACTCGTTCTCTTATTTCATCCCCACTTCTCCTTCCTCCTCCTCCGTTCTTTTCTTTCTCTCATTCCCTCTCTCTCTCTCTCCCTCTCCCTCTCCTT
>NC_087161.1:3555000-3557500 GCF_035594125.1 Scylla paramamosain
TTTTTTTTCTTTTCTTTCGTTTCTTCTTCCTTCGTTTTGTTGGGTTTCGTTATTTTTATTTCGATTTGATTATTGTCTTCCCTTTCCATTCCCGTTCTTGTTTGTTTTACGTTCTTTTGTTTTTTGTTTTTCTTTTTTCTTCTTTTTTTATTTTTTTTTATGTTTCAAGTTCATGTTCACTTTTTTTTTTTTATTTATTATATTTATCATCCTTTCCTTTTCATCTCTTCTTTTATCCTTTATTCTCTTATTTCCACTTTTATTTATTCTCCCATCTTTCCCTTTCATTTCTCTCATTTCCTATCTTTTATATTGCTTTATACTCTCTCTCTCTCTCTCTCTCTCTCTCTCTCTCTCTCTCTCTCTCTCTCTCTCTCTCTCTCTCTCTCTCTCTCTCTCTCTCTCTCTCTCTCTCTCTCTCCTTACATATATTTTCCTCCTTTTTCTCTCTTTTTCCCCTCTCCTCCACTTTTCCCCTCTTTTTTCCTCCTGCACCCTTTTCACTTATTCAGTTTGCGTCACCCTCTCTTCACTCCCTCTCCCTCTCTCTCTTTCCCCTCTTCTTCCCCTTCATCTCCCCTTCATCTCCCCTTTCCTTTAGCCATTTAGCGTTTAGTCAAGGAAATAGTGGCCTTTTAACACCTTACCTGCAATTTACATACACACCTTCACCTGGGGCGTCTTCCCTCCTCCTCCTCCTCCTCCTCCTCCTCCTCCTCCTCCTCCTCCTCCTCCTCCTCCTCCTCCTCCTCCTCCTCCTTCTCCTCTGCGTCACTCTTGCTTTTTTTGTGTTTGTTTGTATTTTCTTTTTATTTGTTTTCTTTGCAGGAAAATAAGGAAGTAATTTGCTGTTGTTGTTGTTGTTGTTGTTGTTGTTGTTGTTGTTGTTGTTTGTACTACTACTACTACTACTACTACTACTACTACTACTACTACTACTACTACTACTACTACTACTATTATTATTATTATTATTATTATTATTATTATTATTATTATTATTATTATTATTATTGTGTGTGTGTGTGTGTGTGTGTGTGTGTGTGTGTGTGTGTGTGTGTGTGTGTGTGTGTGTGTGTGTATAAC
The DNA here is from genome assembly GCF_035594125.1 of Scylla paramamosain. NCBI lineage: Eukaryota > Metazoa > Arthropoda > Malacostraca > Decapoda > Portunidae > Scylla > Scylla paramamosain. The sequence continues at coordinate 3,556,087 of NC_087161.1, forward strand.
CAATCACTTTGCCTTGAATGTTAGATGTGGGGCTTCTGTCATTTGCCCTCTCTCTCTCTCTCTCTCTCTCTCTCTCTCTCTCTCTCTCTCTCTCTCTCTCTCTCTCTCTCTCTCTCTCTCTCTCTCTCTCTCTCTCTCTCACCTAGGAAGATCAACAACAACGATAAGTCCATTACTGTTACCACCACCACCACCACCACCACCACTACTACTACTACTACTACTACTACTACTACTACTACTACTACTACTACTACTACTACTACTACTACTACTACTACATCAAAAACACTGGCATCTCCTGCTGTATATTTGAAGAGAACCATAATCGGCTTAGGAGAATCGCTCCCTGATGGACAAACAAACAAACAAACAAACAAACAAACAAACAGACAAACACACGGACAGACAAAGCTGGCGGATGAACTAGAAATCCAATTGGTTGATAGATTTTGGCGTCGCTCGTGATTGGCTGACGACGAGAGTGTGCATCTGATTGACGGTGGCTCCTCCTCCTCCTCCTCCTCCTCCTCCTCCTCCTCCTCCTCCTCCTCCGATCACCACCTGTTTCCTTGACGACCTCACCCACAGAATATTCTCACTGTCCCGCTCCCCCGCCTCTCTCTCTCTCTCTCTCTCTCTCTCTCTCTCTCTCTCTCTCTCTCTCTCTCTCTCTCTCTCTCTCTCTCTGGAGGCGCAGATAGACTTGCTATTAAAAAATTTCCCTGACTTTGCCGTTTTGATGATAAATTCTACTACAGATTAATCCCCTGTTAGAGAGAGAGAGAGAGAGAGAGAGAGAGAGAGAGAGAGAGAGAGAGAGAGAGAGAGAGAGAGAGAGAGAGAGAGAGAGAGAGAGAGAGAGAGAGAGAGAGATCTGTTGGTAAAAATAAAGACAGAAAGATTACCGTGTTGTGGAGTACCTCTTTTTTTTCTTTTTGTGAGTGGAGAAAAAGAGAGAGAGAGAGAGAGAGAGAGAGAGAGAGAGAGAGAGAGAGAGAGAGAGAGAGAGAGAGAGAGAGAGAGAGAGAGATTAAAAAAATGCTACATGTAAAAACCCAGAGAAGCAATCACACGCAATAGAGAGAGAGAGAGAGAGAGAGAGAGAGAGAGAGAGAGAGAGAGAGAGAGAGAGAGAGAGAGAGAGAGAGAGAGAGCTTTATTCGGATCTGGTCACTACGATTTATATGTCTCAATCCTTTGCAAGCTAACAAGGGAGAGAGAGAGAGAGAGAGAGAGAGAGAGAGAGAGAGAGAGAGAGAGAGAGAGAGAGAGAGAGAGAGAGAGAGAGAGAGAGAGAGAGGCGATTGCTTCCCATTCCTTCACTGACCACCCCCACCCGCAACATCCCTGTGACACCTTTAGGGAACTGGGGGAAGAGGGGAAGGGGAGACGAAGAAGGGGAAAAAGAGGG
>NC_087161.1:3565000-3567500 GCF_035594125.1 Scylla paramamosain
AGTAAGTGTGACGACTGGTATTATAAGTAGAAAAGTGTATAAGTGGAGGAAGAGGAATGCGTATGGTGGAGTTTTAAAGTGGAGGTGGAATGTGTGTGTGTGTGTGTGTGTGTGTGTGTGTGTGTGTGTGTGTGTGTGTGTGTGTGTGTGTGTGTGTGTGTTTGAATATTTGGACGTTCAAATGTGGCAACTGTATCCGTAAGTAAGAGAGAGAGAGAGAGAGAGAGAGAGAGAGAGAGAGAGAGAGAGAGAGAGAGAGAGAGAGAGAGAGAGAGAGAGAGAGAGAGAGAGAATATTAGTAGTTGATTCGTCACAGTTTTTCTCTATTTTTTTCCTTTTCTATTATTTAATTCACTACTGATCCCCATATATATATATTTACTCATGAAAAAAAAATCCCATGAAAAAATAAAATAAAGTCAATAAGGCAAATAAAAACAAACTAAATAAAAAAAAAATACTATTAACATACGATGCATCAATGACAGGTTCGTATATCTAAACATCCTAACCCTTTGGCACACCTATAATTAGCTACGTGCATAGAATTACTGGGATTTCCAAGGATACTTAAATGACTCTCGTTAAATTTTCCTCTACATCAGAATGAAAACCTGACCTTCCATCTCTCTGGCCTTTGAAAACGATCCTTCTGTGAGCCCTAAGTGTTGTAACCCTTTCACAGTGATGTATAACAATTCACTAAAAACAATTCATAGAACCTGAATTACAAGCACGTACGAGAAACAAGGAGATAAAAAAAAAAAGAGTAGATTTTGTAATTTATAGGGTGTACAATGTTTGGAGGTGGTGGATGGAAGACAAAAAATGATGTGTTAGGTTAGTGGTGAAGGAAAGGTGTGTTAGAGTGACTAGTAGTTAAGAAAGAAGTGTTAGGTTGATTAGCAGTTAAGAAAAGGTGTCTCAGATTGCTTAGTTGTTGAAGAAAGATAGGTTGAAGTGGTGAGTAGTTAAGAAAGATGTGTTAGGGTGACAATTAGTTAGGAAAAGGTGTCTCAGATTGCTTAGTTGTTAAAGATATGTCTAATTGACGTGAAAGAGTTAAAAACACGAGATGCACTGCACACTTAAGGTAACATGACAAATCAGGTAGATAAGTGTACCTGGAGAGAGAGAGAGAGAGAGAGAGAGAGAGAGAGAGAGAGAGAGAGAGAGAGAGAGAGAGAGAGAGAGAGAGAGAGAGACTTCATTAATAGGGATGTGAAGGTTCAGATGAAGATGAGGCGTTTTGATGTGGCTTGAAATAATAACCACTTTTTATCATGCGTGTTTGGAATGAAGTGGATCAGAGGGAGGCGATGTAAGTAGACATTAAGTAAAGGATTAGTAGTGGTGGTAGTGGTGGTGGTGGTGGTGGTGGTGGTGGTGGTGGTAATAATATGTTGGTGTATTTTGTTACCTTTGGAGAACACAGAGAGGAAAAATGTTAAATGTAATTAGTTTTTCATCTTCTTGACTTTAATTAGAGGTGGAAAGGTATGAGAGAGAGAGAGAGAGAGAGAGAGAGAGAGAGAGAGAGAGAGAGAGAGAGAGAGAGAGAGAGAGAGAGAGAGAGTCAAATGTTCGTTGCTCTACATAATTATGCATATGGTTTCAAGATGCATGTTTGATATATTGAAGTGATAAATATCTTTTTTTTTCTTTTTTTTTCCTCTCTCTCTGAATTCTCCTTTTCAATCCAGTTTCTTTTTTTTTTTTTTTTTTTACATATAGAGAAAGAATGTGTATGGGTGGATCTCTCTCTCTCTCTCTCTCTCTCTCTCTCTCTCTCTCTCTCTCTCTCTCTCTCTCTCTCTCTCTCTCTCTCTCTCTCTCTCTCCTCATCCATTCACTCCTTCTTTCTCTTTTTACCTCTTTCTCTATTCTCCAACTTTAATCCTTTTCCTTTAATTCCCTTGCTTTATTTCCTTCTCTCTTTTTATTCCTCCACGACCCCTGGCGACACCACCTCGTAAAGTGAGAGAATTGCCTAAGTTAAGAGAGAGAGAGACTTGCCTTTCTCTCTCTCTCTCTCTCTCTCTCTCTCTCTCTCTCTCTCTCTCTCTCTCTCTCTCTCTCTCTCTCTCTCTCTCTCTCTCTCTCTCTCTCTCTCTCTCTCTCTCTCTCTCTCTCTCTCTCTCTCTCTCTCTCGGGTTTAAGGGTAAATGATTTTCTGCACTTTTTTTAATTTGATAGAGAGAGAGAGAGAGAGAGAGAGAGAGAGAGAGAGAGAGAGAGAGAGAGAGAGAGAGAGAGAGATAATTTTATGATGAGTAATAATGAAAAAAGTAGAAGAAAAGAACCAGTAAATAATTTTTGGTTACTTTTTAATTTCCTTCCTTCCTTCCTTCTTTTCTTCCTTCCTTCATTTTCTTCTCTATTCTTTCCTTTCTTGTATTTTTTCACTTTCTTACTCTTATTGTCCGCTATTCATATGAGATTCTTTTATTACTACTACTACTACTACTACTATTATTATTATTATTATTATTATTATTAT
>NC_087161.1:3572500-3577500 GCF_035594125.1 Scylla paramamosain
ATGTATGTACTTATGTCTTTGTGTTTATCTTTGTCTGTCTGTCATTACGTTTAATTATGTTTGTGTATCTCTGTATGTTTGTATGTGTTTGTCTGTCTGTCTGTCTGTCTGTCTGTTAATCTGTCTTTTTTGTGGTCACTCGTCTCTGTGTGTGTGTGTGTGTGTGTGTGTGTGTGTGTGTGTGTGTGTGTGTGTGTGTGTGTGTGTATTTGTTCTCATTTGTCTCTGAGAACCATTGACAGACAAATAGCCGTTAAGAGAAGGAAGAAAGATGAACAGACAGATAAGGAGGAATGAAAAATTACTGACTTGCAGGAAAGGGTGAAGTAAATCTCTCTCTCTCTCTCTCTCTCTCTCTCTCTCTCTCTCTCTCTCTCTCTCTCTCTCTCTCTCTCTCTCTCTCTCTCTCTCTCTCTCTCTCTCTCTCTCTCTCTCTCTCTCTCTCTCTCTCTCTCTCTCATTATTTCCATTCCTTTCAGTATTTTATTTATATTTCTATTTTTATTCCTTTTATCTTCCTCTCCTTTTTTTCATGTCAATTCTTCTCACTCTATTTTTTTTTTGTTATTTTCGGTTTATTCTTCCTTATTTAATCAATTCTTACTTTTCTCACTCTCCCCACCCACACACACTCTCTCTCTCTCTCTCTCTCTCTCTCTCTCTCTCTCTCTCTCTCTCTCTCTCTCTCTCTCTCTCTCTCTCTCTCTCTCTCTCTCTCTCTCTCTCTCTCTGTACCTTGTCGTTAAATTATTCAGCAGTCTGTAATTTTGCTCCTGTGTGTGGTGGAAACCCTTTATTTAATTACACCAGTAGAACAGTAGAGGAGAGCAGCGCCTTCTCATCACCACGCAGGGCCACCATCATTACCCCGCCTGCCTCTGATACACGGTAAGGGAGCCAGCGAGCAGACGCGCGGCTCTACCTGAAGTATTACGTAGCCTAAGTGTGCAGAGGAAGGGCGCCTGGGTTATGCTGATGGGGAGGTGCAGGAGGAGCGGTTCAAACTACTTCTTGGTTGTCTTGTGCGAGTGAAATGTTTATATATATACAGTACAGTCTTGGGAAAGTTTGTTGTGAGGTGGTGAGCGGCGAGGTGAGGTATTCTTATGTATGTTGCCGGCAGGAGTTTGGGTAATGGTGGTGAGAGGAAATTAAAGTACTTCTTGGTGTCTTTGTTGGTGTGTGATGTAGTTAATCCACGTATTTTAAAACATGTTTGCGCTGTGCTTCCTTTACCTCCACTACTTTCAAAAGTTTCCAAATGAAGTGACGCATTTATTTATTTATTTATTTATTTATTTTTTTACGGTTCTAGTGATAGATTAACAAGATTTCCACGTTATCAAAAAAAAAAAAACAGTCTTGAGAACCCACCTTATCATCTTTGTGGCTTTTGAAAATAGCCTTAGTGATAGAGTAGAGCAAATCGTTTATGAATATGGGCCCTAGACTGCACAGGATCTTGGAATGCTTGTAGTGAGGTGTCTGATGTGAGGTATCCGTTACATGGTGGCAGCGGTGGGATTGGTGTTTTTGGAGCTATACTGGTTGTCATTATTAGGGCTACGTTGTTTTTTTCGAATGCTATGGAGATGTTTAGTCGTCGTCTCTCTCTCTCTCTCTCTCTCTCTCTCTCTCTCTCTCTCTCTCTCTCTCTCTCTCTCTCTCTCTCTCTCTCTCTCTCTCTCTCTCTCTCTCTCTCTCTCTCTCTGCTTCCCTAGGGATAATTTCTCTGCCAACTTCTTACCAACATTTGTCATTTCTCTCTTCCATTAATATCAGATAATGTTTACTGTACGTCAGTGCGAGTATAGTAGTAGTAGTAGTTGTAGTAGTAGTAGTAGTGGTAGTAGTGGTAGTAGTAGTAGTAGTGGTGGTGGTGATGGTGGTGGTGGTGGTGGTGGCAGCAACAACAGCAGCAGCAGTAGAAATGGTGTGATATAGAACACAACTTATCATAACAAAAGTTTCCTACACACATAAGTTGAAAGTTTAGTTATTGTCAAAGAAACAATTGTAGTAGTGGTAGTAGCGGTAGTAGTAGAAGAAGAAGAACGACAACAACAACACACAAAGTTCTAGAGAAATAAGTGTAAGTTATTATGAAAGGAACGTCACAGGAGTAGTAGCAGCAGTTGTAGTAGTAGTAGTAGTAGTAGTAGTAGTAGTAGTAGTAGTAGCAGCATCAGTAGTATTAGCTGCAGCAGTAGCAGAAGTAGCAACAGCAGTTACGTACAGCAGCTGCAGTCTTGACACCCAGCTGGCGTTCCTACCCTACCCCCACACTGACTCCCCTTCTCTCCTGTGTCTCCCTTCCCTTCTCTCCCTCACCGTCACCTTCCCCCTTTTCCTCCAACCTCCTCTATGCCCCCTCCCCCGCCGCCGCCGCCGCTGAGGAATAGAGACGGATGGCCAAACTTTGCTCCGGAGAGAAAGAGAGAGAGAGAGAGAGAGAGAGAAACAAAAAAAAGACATCGCACGAGGTTTGAGGAAAATAGTCTTTTTCTTCGGCCATAAGAACGCGCGACGCCATCTTGGTTTGTTTACAAATTGAGACCACGCGTTCGAACCTTTGGACGTGACTTGGGTTTGGGGGAGGGGGAGGGGGAGGGGAAGGAAGAAGGGATGGGGGATGGTGGTGGTGATGGTGATGGTAGTGATGATGGTGGTGATGTGGTGATGATGAGAGGGAAAAAGTAGTAGAAGGAAAAAAACCAGAACAAGTAAACAATAAAAACAACAACAACAACGAAAATAAGAACAGAAGAAGGAAAAATAATGATGGTGTGACTTGGAATGTGGAAAGAAGAGGAAGAGGCGAAAGAGAAGAAGAAGATTGTGATAATAACTAATATAACTTTGATGATGATAATAATGACGAAAAAAAAAAGAAAAAGAGGAGGAAGAAGATGAAGAAGACAAAGATGAAGATGATGAAACGCAGCAAGACAAGAAAAATGAATTAAAATAACCTAACCTAACATCTATGGATCGAAGAAGGTGATAAATTAAACTACCTGACAAAAAATATAGTACAGTTGAAGGATTTCCCCCACCAACCACTCCCTCCGGCTTTACCTTGCACTGGCATGGAAGCAGTTGGGGAAAAAGAACCAAGCTGTAAAAATAGATAAATAAAAGGATAGAATTTTCGTACGGTAGAATTATCATAGGAAAGATAAAGGAGGTGTAATAATCCAATTTATTGCGAACTGTACTCGTCTCGTGATCTGAGGGAGAGAAAAACAAGGAAAAAAAGAAGGTCAGGATGGAAATTATATAAGCACTTGTGGGGAAGAAATAAAAAGTAAAAACAATAAAGAAAAAAACATTAACAAAAAGAAGACAAAGGGTAGAATGATAAGCACCAGTTTCTTCTTTACGCACACATGATTACGTAAACGCACATGTGTAAGTAATTAGCGGTGTGTACGCATGATTACTACTTACATGCACCCGAGAGAAAGATTTAAACGTACATTATAGAAAAAAAAGACAAAAAAATGGAGGATTGTGAAAGTATTTTGGGGAGTGTTAGAAAAAAAATATATTAGATGTAAAATATTAAGAGTAAAAATCGGGAAAAATCACTATTCTGGGAAAATTTTACGATACAAGATGTAAAAATTAAGAGGAAAAAAGAAAAGAACTATTACAGGAAAATTATAGTGTTAAAAAAAATTCAGTAGAGGTGAATAGATGGGCGTGAATGCATAGGGGCGTGGGTTGCAGTGTCCTCTAAGGGCGTGGCTGGAGAGCAGGTATAGAGAAAGTAAGGGTAAAGAAAAATGAAAGAAAGAACTTGGCGGTGAGAGAGAGAGAGAGAGAGAGAGAGAGAGAGAGAGAGAGAGAGAGAGAGAGAGAGAGAGAGAGAGAGAGAGAGAGATGCTTTCCTGCCCTAATACTCTAGTTCTAACATGCACCTGTCACTTTGTAGTGTCAGTGAGAGAGAGAGAGAGAGAGAGAGAGAGAGAGAGAGAGAGAGAGAGAGAGAGAGAGAGAGAGAGAGAGAGAGAGAGAGAGAGAGAGAGATTCCTTATCCCTACAAAGGTTAACCGTCTCCTCCTCCTCCTCCTCCTCCTCCTCCTCCTCCTCCTCCTCCTCCTCCTCCTCCTCCTCCTCCTCCTCCTCCTTTACATGTAAACACCTCACAAAAATAAAGGTACGGACAGGTAAATGGGTAATCGTGCTTACACACCTGTTAATGAGCTCTTAATTAACTGACAGGTAGGAGGGGAGGTCACTCATGATGATGGCAATAATAATAATAATAATAATAATAATAATAATAATAATAATAATAATAATAATAATAATAACGTTTTTAGATTCTTTTATTTTCTCTTTCATTTCTCTTTTCTGTTATTGAGACCTTTCGTATTTACTAGATATTTTCTTTCCTCCTCCTTTTCTCCCTCCTCCTCCTCCTCCTCCTCCTCCTCCTCCTCCTCCTCCTCCTCCTCCTCCTCCTCCTCCTCCTCCTCCTCCTCCTCCTCGAACCCTGAACCAACATAGAGACAGAAATATGATCAGGAAACTTTTAATATTATTGCTTTGTTGAAACCGTGTGTGTGTGTGTGTGTGTGTGTGTGTGTGTGTGTGTGTGTGTGTGTGTGTGTGTGTGTTTTATGGCAGTCACCTATGTTTTATTTAGTACACAGTCTTCCACACACACACACACACACACACACACACACACACACACACACACACACACACACACACACACACACACACACACACACACACACACATGACTCACAGTTTTTCCCTTTTTTTTTTTTTGGCCTTTTAGTTTACATGGTTTTCCTTTTATTTTTTCCTCTCCTTTTTTTTTTCTTTTTCCTTCTCCTGTGATATCTCTTGCCCTCGTCTACTCGTTCTGATATTTTTCCCCATTACTACGGTGACTTTTTTCCTCTTACTTCTTTTTCTTCCTCCTTATACTATTACTATTTTTTCCCTTTCGTATTACTTTTTTCCTCTGTTACTTTTTTCCT
>NC_087161.1:3582500-3585000 GCF_035594125.1 Scylla paramamosain
AGTTTTGTGTACATTATACCTGCTTGTCGACCTTCTTGCGTGGGGGAGAGAGGGAGAGAGAGAGAGAGGGAGAGGGGAGGGGTGAAGGGAGAGGGAAAGGAGAATGATGGAAGGGGAGAAAAAATGGAATTGATGGTTAACTGATGGATGAGTGACTGTGCAGACGTGTGTGTGTGTGTGTGTGTGTGTGTGTGTGTGTGTGTGTGTGTGTGTGTGTGTGTGTGTGTGTGTGTGTGTGTGTGTGTGTTCTCTTTCTCTTTCCTTCTCTTCCTTTCCTAATTTATTTGTGTATTTAACTTTTTTTTTTTTGCTGTTTGTCTGTCTGTCTTTCTATTCCTCTATTTGTCTTTCTTTATCTGTCAATTTTTCAATCCATCTAGCAATCTTTATCTGTCTACCTATATATCTATCTAACCACTCTCTCTCTCCTCTCCTCTCCTCTCCTCCCAGTCTGTCTATCTGTCTGCCTGCCTATCTATCATTCTGTCTCCTCTATCCTTCTTACCCTCCCTTCCCCCTCTCTCCCTCCCACAGCTCCTCTCCCTAATCCCTTTAGAGCTGAATCCAACCCGACGAAACAGGGTTGAGTCCAGCTCGGCGCGGCACAAAAGCTATTTGGGTGAGTCTGATATCAATACATGATGCCCTGACTGTCTTCCCTCAAGAATACTTCAAGAGGGAACTCACCAAATATTGCAGCCACTCACACCGGCCTTGTATAAGTCAACCAGTGAGAGTCAAAGAGGAAGAGAGAGAGAGAGAGAGAGAGAGAGAGAGAGAGAGAGAGAGAGAGAGAGGGAGAGGGAGGGAGGGCTTGGAGATGCTGGTAAATGTGACCTCTGTGTAAAGGATGAGAAATAAAGCTTGTGGTTTGTAAATTTGTATTGTGTTGCAGTTGAGTGGTGTTTGTGTGTGTGTGTGTGTGTGTGTGTGTGTGTGTGTGTGTGTGTGTTATCTGTAGTTGAGGGTTTAAATGTTGTTATAAGAGTAATCAGCTAAGTACCGACTGATGTAATGGGTTGAAGGTTTTAAAAGAGGTTAAGTAAAGTGTTCTTCCGGTGTCCTGATCCGTGAATGTAAGAAAAATAGGATTAGAAACTTGATTTACTGAAATGTTACATGATGAAAACTTAATTACTCGTGTGTGTGTGTGTGTGATCATTACTACTGTTGGAATCTCGGGATGTCATTAGGTGCAGAATACTTATTTTATTTATTTATTTATTTATTTATTTATTTATTTATTTATTTATTTATTTATTTTTTATGTAGGAGGGACACCGGTCAAGGGCAACAAAAATCAACAACAAAAAATTACTCTGAAAAAAAATATAAATAAATAAATAAATAAAATACTCTGAAGGTGATTGAAGAAGATGTTAGTGTGGGCTGTAAGTAAATTTCTTGTGAGTTTAGAGCTTAGGGCAAGTGAGGAAAAAGACGAAAAAAAAAATATTAACATAAAGGTGAGACCAGTGGTGAAGGAAAACCAGTGCTTTGTCCTGCGTTTTCCACCACAGTTACCTTCACAACTAACACACAAAGCTGCCTGGAGGAAAAGTTACAATACGGACGTTACTTAAAACACAAATGACTTAAAATAAACCTGGACAAAGAAAAAAAAAACAGTGCTTTATCCTGCATTTTTCCAGCACATTTACCTTCACAACTAACACAAAGCTGTCTTAAGTAAAAGTTGCAATACGGACATTACTTAAAACCCAAGTGACTTAAAATAAAGCTGGATAAGGACCAAAAAAAAAAAAAAAAAAAACTGATGAGGGAAAAACCAGTGCGCTATCAACGTTTTCCTCCACAATTAGCCTCGCAAGTAACACAAAGGCGTCCGCAGCATGGCAAGGGAAGCAAACTGAACGCGCCGCTTGAACACGGCGCGGCGCCCCCGGGAGGCATGATAGATGAGGCCCTTGGATTGCTCAGCCAGAAGGAGGCGATACTTGGCTGCAATACCTGGCTACAATATCTGCTTCTTCATCTCTCCCTCCTGCAAATATCTGCGTGTTTATTTGCTTTCTGTGGTATTTATTTATTTATTTATTATATTTTGTGTGTGAAAAGAAGGTTGGCTATAGCTAAGGGCAGCAAAAAGTGCGAAATAACGCCTGTAGAGTGCCAGTCTTAACTTAAATATTATAACAAGCTTGTAGGATTGCCGCTTCTCACGATAAAATTTTAATAGAGGTTTGATCAGTCAGTCGGATCAGGAAATGTTCACGTATAGAGATTTAGAGATGTCTTGTGCACTTGTCCCATCAAATACAAGTGACGAGGAAACACAGAGGAGTAACGAAAGGTTCAGTTCAGTTCAGTTGTGGGTCAGCGGGAGAGTGGCTTTCTTAACGAGTCTTTGTCTGTGTCGGTGTGTCTGCGTGTATTCCCATCTCATTGGTTTCTATTGTTTTCTATTTCCCTTTATTCCCTTCTCCCTTATTTTCCAAGATTTATGTATGCTTGTTTTGGCTTCCGTTATGCTGTTGTT
>NC_087161.1:3597500-3602500 GCF_035594125.1 Scylla paramamosain
GCTGCTGCTGCTGCTGCTGCTGCTGCTGCTGCTGCTGCTGCTGCGCTGTTGCTGCTGCTGCTGCTCCTGCTCCTGCTACTACTACTACTACTACTACTACTACTACTACTACTACTACTACTACTACTACTACTACTACTACTACTTCTTCTATTATTACCGTTGCTACTTCTATTGTTACCGCTACTTCTACTACTACTGCTACTACTACTACTACTACTACTACTACTACTACTACTACTACTACTACTACTACTACTACTACTACTACTACTACTACTACTTCCAACTTTGTAATGTGTCCGTATATCACAAATGTGTATATACTACTACTACTACTACTACTACTACTACTACTACTACTACTACTACTACTACTACTACTACTACTACTACTACTACTACTACTTCTACTACTATAACGACAATAATAATTATGTCCACCAGGCGCTGATGATTACAGATGATACTAACGTTAATCATGACAGAACAACAACAACAACAACGACAACAACAACAACAACAACAACAGTGTACATTTTCATTACTACACCCCTCACTGATCTTGACGTGAATGACAAGAGAGAGAGAGAGAGAGAGAGAGAGAGAGAGAGAGAGAGAGAGAGAGAGAGAGAGAGAGAGAGAGAGAGAGAGAGGAGAGAGAGTGAGAGAGGAAGTAAAGAAATTATTATTGAATTTTTTTTTTTTTTTGTATGGAGAGGCGTGACTTGTGCATGACGTTTCAATATTAAAGAATAAATAAATAAAAAAGAAAGAAGAAAAAAAAGCCCACTGATAACCCGCCAACTAATGGAAAAGGTCTGCCAGGTGGGGAGAAAAAAAAGGTGTGTGTTGGAATCTGACTCGTGGTCTGGGAGGAAAAGAAAAGGAGGGAAAAAAACTTACACATAGGAAAGGAAAATTTTCACTCACATCCTGAACTGAACGTCACTGTGGAAAAAAAATGTCAGTCAGCCAATCAGTCAGTCAGTCAGTTAATCAATAGTGGTAGTCAGTCAGTCACTCATTTATTTACTCATCCAGTTAGTCGAACAAGCAGTCAGTCAGTCAGTCAGTTAATCGCTCAATCAATGAACCAGCCAGTATATCAGTTAGTCAGTCAGTCGCTCAGTCACTCAGTCAACCACTCACTCATTCACTGTCAGTCAAAGAACCAATCACTACCTAATCACCCAGTCAATCACTCACATGTAACAATCAAAACATTTCAGTAACACGCTCCCATAATCTAAGGAACCCTACATGAAACCAGCTGACCTATACACGTACCAGTCCCTGTATAAAAGACCCACACTTAACTTATGCCAACCAATCACTCGTATCCATAAATGTAGTCTTTTAAAAGCTTCACACTGGCGTTGCTTATCGTAATAACCTGATGGCTTTGTTCGTATTACCTGATTACCAAGTGTATTCCCAGTGTTATCTCCCCTTTTTTATCATTACTGCTGTCATCAGGAAGCACTTTCTTTTGTAGTATTAACTTAAGCTTTCCTGTTACTACCTAATTTGACCTCCAATCGTTAAAGCAAATGTGCTGGTTGCTGATTGAGGAAGAAAAGTTGCAAAATATTTATATCTGTCTGTCTGTAGGAGATGAACTTTTTCCGCGTCGTGTGATTAGCAAAAGAATAGACTGATGGAAAATTAAGATTACAGAGAATATGATTGAGGGAAAAAAACACGGAAAATTATCTAGAAAACTTATGAAAACACGAAAAAATATAGAAAACTTATAAAAAAATACGAAAAAAATATGTAAGAAACATGAAAAAAAAACACGAAAAGTAAAGGAAGAAAAAGATACGAATAAATAAAGAAAAATAACGCCACCAGTGACTTACAAACAAATGTATATATAAAAAAAAAAGCCAAAAATCAGAAAAAAGAGGAAGAAAGTATAATTTTATTTTTTTTTCCCAGTATTTTTTGGAGCGTGAAGTGAACCTCCCACAGCTGTTTCCCGCTTCTTACACCGGCACAACGGGATTATTGTTTCCCCCCACCTTTTTTTCCCCTCTTTCCGTCCTCTCAGCACAAATGGAATCTAGGTTTTACGACTCAAAATGAAAAAAAAAAAAAATTAGTTTCCCGCTAAATATCTCCTGCACTCGAGAAGGAAATAGAAAATGGATATTCGAGTTCACCTGTTCACGGTAGTTAATTAGTAATATTCCAGGTAATACTTAACTCTTTGCGTCTTCAAGTACTTAAGTGGTGGGTCTTGAGTACACACACACACACACACACACACACACTACTACTACTACTACTACTACACTACACACTACACTACTACTACACACACACATACTACTACTACTACTACTACTACTATATTGATATGTATATATTTTTTTTAAGGTATTTTGTTGATTATGAAAATGGAAATTAATGTTAAAAGTATTGGGTAGATTAAGTTGATAGATAGGTAATTATAGTTGATAGATAGTAAGAAAGAAAAAAACACATATTTTGATAGAAAGACAGACACACAGACAGACAGACAGACAGACAGATAGATATATAAACAGACAAATAAATAGATAAATAGAGATAGATAGATAGATAGATAGATAGATAGATAGATAGATGAATTAAGTAAGTACATTAAAGAAAAAAACTGTTAAGAAAAGGACATGAAGGTGTGTGTGTGTGTGTGTGTGTGTGTGTGTGTGTGTGTGTGTGTGTGTGTGTGTGTGTGTGTGTGTGTTTTGCAGATACGTAATTTATTTTTTATTCAATATTCTCATGACCTTAAAGTTTCTGTCTTTCCCTTCCCTTTTTATTATTATTATTATTATTATTATTATTATTATTATTATTATTATTATTATTATTATTATTATTATTATTATTATTATTATTATTTTTATTATTGCTTATGTTCGTATTCTCTCTCTCTCTCTCTCTCTCTCTCTCTCTCTCTCTCTCTCTCTCTCTCTCTCTCTCTCTCAGGAAAAAAACAAAGATGAGGGAAGGAAATGAGAGAAGGAGAGTAAAGAGGAAAGGAAGGAAGACGAATTGGTACAACTATTAAATAAAGGAGGGAAGGAGGAAGGGCAATAAAAGGAGAGAGATGGAGGGAAGAAAGAAGGAAGGAAAGAAGAACTGGGGAAGAAAAGGAAGAAATATAGTGTCGTTTGGAAGAGACAGTGCGAGAGAGAGAGAGAGAGAGAGAGAGAGAGAGAGAGAGAGAGAGAGAGAGAGAGAGAGAGAGAGAGAGAGAGAGAGAGAGAGAGAAACAAACCATTCGTAAAAGAGAAACAGACATAATAAAAAAAAAGATTGAAAGGATACATTTGACAGAGGAATGGGAGTAAGAGAGAGAGAGAGAGAGAGAGAGAGAGAGAGAGAGAGAGAGAGAGAGAGAGAGAGAGAGAGAGAGAGAGAGAGAGAGATTGGTACATTGCGCAGCGCTTTATGAGGTGTTCTGCGCTTTTTATTGAAGCCATTGGGATTTGAGGGCGACCTCGGGATTAATACTCATGATTACACCACTGAGAGAGAGAGAGAGAGAGAGAGAGAGAGAGAGAGAGAGAGAGAGAGAGAGAGAGAGAGAGAGAGAGAGAGAGAGAGAGGACAAGATTTTTTTCCATTCTAGATTGATAAAAGGAAGGAATGAAGGGAAGCAATAAGAAGGAAAAAGAGAAGGAAAGGGAAAGGAAAAGGAAGATGAGGGGATAATAAAGAGATGTAAAGAAAAAAAAACAGGGAAAAGAAAGAAGAGAAATAACAGCGAATGGGGAGGAAAGAGAAGAGAGAAACAAGAGTAAAGAAAGGAGAGAAAAAGTGAGCAAGAGGAAGGTTTGAAAAGTACTAATGCAATTGGAGAGAGAGAGAGAGAGAGAGAGAGAGAGAGAGAGAGAGAGAGAGAGAGAGAGAGAGAGAGAGAGAGAGAGAGAGAGAAAAGGAAAGGAAAAGTTGGCAAGGAAGGAAGGAAAGCAGAGACGATAATAAAGAGGAAGAAATGTGAGAAGGAAAGAAGGAAGAGGTGGAAGAAAGTGGAATAAAAGAGGAGGAGGGGGAAAAAAAAGACCGTAAGAATGGGAAACAAAGTGAAGAAAATTTGAGAAAGAAGGAAGCAGTGAAGAGCAGGAGATGAATGAAAATGAGAGAAGGAAGGGAAGAAAGTTTGACAAGGAAGGAGGAAGGAGGAAGAGGAAAGAGGAAGATAAACAAACAATGATAATAATAATACAGGGAAAACAGGAAAAGCGTTACCTGAAGGAGGTGAGGTCACGTGACGTCATTAAAGAGAGAGAGAGAGAGAGAGAGAGAGAGAGAGAGAGAGAGAGAGAGAGAGAGAGAGAGAGAGACTACCTTATTTGTATATTTATTGTTCTTTTCCCTTCGTTTTCTTATTTTCTGTTTTATTGTTCTTCCTGTTTTATTGCTTCACTTACAGTTCTTCCTCCTCCTCCTCCTCCTCCTCCTCCTCCTCCTCCTCCTCCTCCTCCTCCTCCTCCTCCTCCTCCTCCTCCTTCGTCCCAAACATGAAATTTCCGAGCGAACGTTTGCATCTTAAATAGAGAGAAGTTTGGTGCTCTCTCTCTCTCTCTCTCTCTCTCTCTCTCTCTCTCTCTCTCTCTCTCTCTCTCTCTCTCTCTCTCTCTCTCTCTCTCTCTCTCTCTGCTTTTGTTTATTATCTTCTTTTCCTTCCCACCTCCTCTTTCTCATCTCCTGTTCCTTCTCTCCTTTGCTTTTATTTTCCTTGTTTTTGCTCTCATCAGTCTCTCTCTCTCTCTCTCTCTCTCTCTCTCTCTCTCTCTCTCTCTCTCTCTCTCTCTCTCTCTCTCTCTCTCTCTCTCTCTCTCACGGTAATTAGTTACGCGTCGAGTCATCTCCCTCCCTTTTTCTCCTCCTCCTCCTCCTCCTCCTCCTCCTCCTCCTCCTCCTCCTCCTTTTTTCTCTCCCTTTTCCCTCTTTCTCCCTCCCTTTATTTGTCGACCGTGACCAGTAATTCTCTTTTATTGTTA
>NC_087161.1:3607500-3620000 GCF_035594125.1 Scylla paramamosain
GGGGATGGAGGGGAGGGAGGGAGGGGGAGGGATGTTTGAAGGGAGGAGGAAGGGTTGGGGGGTGTGGAAGAGGAAAGGAAGGGGAGTTGAGGGGGGTGGGAGGTCGGTAAAAGGAGGGGGGTGATGGACAGGTGTAGAAGTGGCTGTAGGTTTGGAGTTGAATTTCAGGTGTGGAAGTCTCTCTCTCTCTCTCTCTCTCTCTCTCTCTCTCTCTCTCTCTCTCTCTCTCTCTCTCTCTCTCTCTCTCTCTCTCTCTCTCTCTCTCTCTCCTCTGATGAAACCTATTCCTTATTTTTTTATTCCCAAACATCTCCATTTTCTTTCTTTCTCCCTTTCCTTCACTTTCTCTTTCTTTTCCTCCAAACCTCATTTGTTTCCCCTTCCCTCCTCTTCCCTCCCCTTCCCTTCCCTCCCTCTCGACACCTCTTCCCCCTCTTCCCCCTCTTCCCCCTCCCCTTCCCCCTCTTACGCTAGTCCTTACATCCCATTACTCCTCTCCCTCCCCAACCATTCCACACCCGTCTCCCCTCTCCCCTCTCCCCTCTCCCCTCTCCCACTCATCCTTCCCATTACCACCCCAGTACTCTCCCCACACGTCCCCTTTATCTCTAGACTGCAACTGTACACTCTCCCTTTCCTCTCCCCTCTCCCCTCTCCCTCTCCCCTCCCCCTCCCCCTCTCCCTCTCTCTTCGTGCTGTAGATAAATCAATGACCATTAGCATATTATAGACAAGGCGTGGCACTCCTCCTCCTCCTCCTCCTCCTCCTCTTCCTCCTCCTCCTCCTCCTCCTCCTCCTCCTCGTCACTCTTATCCCTTTTTATTTTTTATTTATTTTTTTTGACTAGTGTGAAGGGAGAATTCTTGACAAGTGGAGGAGGAGGAGGAGGAGGAGGAGGAGGAGGAGGAGGAGGAGGAGGAGGAGGAGGAGGAGAAATAAAAGAAGAAAGAGGAGGAGGAGGAGGAGGAGGTAAAGCTTTCTATCAATCAAATTGCAGAACAAGAGAGAGAGAGAGAGAGAGAGAGAGAGAGAGAGAGAGAGAGAGAGAGAGAGAGAGAGAATCATACAAGGGGAGAGAAAGAAGACATTTACAAGGACAGAGAGAGAGAGAGAGAGAGAGAGAGAGAGAGAGAGAGAGAGAGAGAGAGAGAGAGAGAGAGAGAGATGGACGGTGGAGCATTGTGTGGACCATTGTGGAGGTGGAGGAGCATGTCCCGTGTGTCACTGGTGGAGGAGCAATAAGACGGGCGGTGATTGGCTGATTGTGTGTGTGTGTGTGTGTGTGTGTGTGTGTGTGTGTGTGTGTGTGTGTGTGTGTGTGTAGGTATTCTGAGTTTTTTGTTCATTCTTTTTTCATTATTTCTTTCTTTTGGAGTCTTCATATTTTTTGTTTATTTATTTATTTTTTTCTATTTAGTGAAGACAAGGTTAAAAAAGATCATAAAAAAATAAATAAAAACTTGTGGGGAGAAGAAGAAGGAGGAGGAAGAGGAGGAGGAGGAGGAGGAGGAAAAAATCTCGGTAAATTTCCGCTTCCCCTTCTCCAGGAAAAAAAATAAATAAGGAAAATACAAATCTTTTTACTTTCCTAACTCTTTTGTGTGTCTTTCTTTCCATTTTTCTTTCCTTCTTTTCCTTTCCTTTGCGATCACCGTGTATTTTAACTCCATTTTTTTTTTTTATTAGTGTGTCTCTTCACTTTATATATTTGTAATCGACACGAAAGTTTAATATGGAGGCACAAAAACAAAATTATAATATGAAGTTGCATCTATTATATTCCACGGTCTCTCTCTCTCTCTCTCTCTCTCTCTCTCTCTCTCTCTCTCTCTCTCTCTCTCTCTCTCTCTCTCTCTCTCTCTCTCTCTCTCTCTCTCTCTCTCTCTCTCTCTCTCTGCTGCACTTATGATTCATTCCTTCGTATTAAAAGAAAACTAACCGAGATTTATTTATTTCTCTTTTTCTTCCCTTATTCTTTTTTTTCGTTATTATTTTCTGCGTTCCTGGTCTTTTTTTTTTATCTGTCAAATAATAAAAAGTTGCCTTGATGCCAGAGAGAGAGAGAGAGAGAGAGAGAGAGAGAGAGAGAGAGAGAGAGAGAGAGAGAGAGAGAGAGAGAGATCTAGGAAACACATACCCACACTCACAACAACAATAACAGTAACAACAACAACAACAAATAGATGAACAGAAAGACAAACAGACAAATGCAGAAACAGACAATTAAACACACGAATAGACAAACAAATTAGGAAAGGAGGTGGAGGAGAGAGAGAGAGAGAGAGAGAGAGAGAGAGAGAGAGAGAGAGAGAGAGAGAGAGAGAGAGAGAGAGAGAGAGAGAACACACACACATACACACACACACACACACACACACACACACACACACACACACACACACACACACACAACGCGGTGTATTTCAGAGCATGAGACTGAAGTTGAGGAAATGGCGATGGTGACTAACACTTGCCTTGGAGAAGCACACGAAGGGGAAAATGCAGCGAGGCAGGAGTGTCGGAGCGTGAACATCTGTAATTACCTGTCCGTGGCGGCGGGGAGATTACATACAGAGAATTACTTGCGACCATACCAGGAGAGAGTTACATATGACATACTAAGAGGGTGTTACATTGAAATACTCGTTCTAGAAGATAATTACATAGAACAGATACCAGAAGGAAGAATTAATAGGGAAAAAGAGATGTTAGAATAGAATTACATAGAAACACTAGAAAAAAATTACATAGGAAGAAGATCGACTAACCTAAAGAATTACATATTAAGAAGAGATATCAGGAGAAGGAATTACATAGGAGAGAATTACAATGGGGAGAATACATACCAGGAGAGTTAATTACGTACAAAAGTTATATACCAAGAGGAAATTACATGGAGAAATTATATACCAGACGACAAATACATAGGAAGAAAAGATACCTCCTTACTCCTCCTCTTACACACACACACACACACACACACACACACACACACACACACACACACACACACACACACACACACACACACACACACGAAGCATAAGAATGATTTATAAGAAACGTTACCGAGACTTTCAAACTTTCACCTCGAGTCCATCCTGCTATAATTGAAGGACGGCATTTCACGGTTTAAGACTCCCGGTGAAGGACCCAGCCAGGGAGGGTGTGTGTGTGTGTGTGTGTGTGAGGGCTACTGAAGTTATTGTTTTCTTTAGGGTTCGTTGTGGTTAGGTCAGACGAGGTTGTTAAGTGAACACCAGTAGGTTTTAAAGGGTAATCATTTTAAAGCATTTAATCCTTATATATATTTTAAAGTTCTAGAATTTTAACTGTGTCACCGCGACGCGAAGCAGTGAACCCTTTCAGCGCTAACTATTTTTTCCCCATAATCCCTCATAATTTTTCAGAATATACATTTTTGTATTAGAGTATATTAATTAGTTTTGTAGCTTAGAAAATGGGAATTGAACCTCTTATTCTTTCTTTTCTTTATATGCCCTTGCAAATTATATTCCTTACGTAAATTATATGTTACGTAAAAGGCGACCATGGCAGTGAAAGGGTTAACAGGACCAGAAGCAGTGAGTGAAGTCTACAAGAAAGTTGACGATGAAAAAAAAATATATTTTGTAATTTCTTCCCAGTTCAAAGATTGGATGTGGCTGCAGGATGAGTTAAGGGAAGGTGTACCAAGTGGCATTCAAAAGGTTAAGACTTATAAGGCTACTGAATTCTGAAGCTCTGGAGTTTCAACACATCGAAAACTACTGAATTCTGAAGTTGTAGAGTGTTAAGACATCGAAAACTACTGAATTCTGAAGTTGTAGAGTGTTAAGACATCGAAAACTACTGAATTCTGAAGTTGTAGAGTGTTAAGACATCGAAAACTACTGAATTCTGAAGTTGTAGAGTGTTAAGACATCGAAAACTACTGAATTCTGAAGTCTTAGAGTGTTAAGACATCGAAAACTACTGAATTCTGAAGTTGTAGAGTGTTAAGACATCGAAAACTACTGAATTCTGAAGTCTTAGAATACATATTGAAGCCTCTTTTTTTTTTTTTTTTTTTTTAAGATTGAGAACTTTGAACTTTTCGCGTTTTGAAGACACTGGTAAATTCTGAAGCGTTAGATTTATCATATACTGAAAAACTGACACATTTAAATAAGACACTGAAACTCGGATACACATTTTCAAACCCGTAGAATTTTTATTTTTTTTTTAAAGCCGGAACAATCTTGAAAACCAGCACTATATAATTACGTCACTAGATACCGTTCCAATCTTTTTTTATTTTTTTTTTATTTAAGTATTAGGGGTACCGGCCAAGGGCAACAAATCTATATAAAAAAAAAAGAAAAAAAAAAGGAAAAAAGCCCCCATTGAGTTGCCAGTCCCTAAATAAAATCAAAACCTATCGTGGAAATTTAAAGAATAACGTACAAGACCATTATGCCAAATCCTCAACGTACCATACCAGTAAAACCTTCCATCCTCTTCCGACACCCCCTTCCTCCCACATCCACACACCCCTCACCTCAAACACGGACAATAGGACATCAGGTGCACCGTAACCACCGTATCCTGTATAATCCTACCGTGCTGTGCCCTGCCATCTCGAGTCCTTTAGTGTAATTGCTGTTGAATCTCGTCCCTGAATGCCAAGGGTCTTTTCTTACATGTACCTGTAATAGGAAAAAAAAAACTGTAATCTTTAATACCACGAAGCAGGAAAGTATTATTGACGAGTAACTGGAAAGGAGTGGACGATTGAATATCAGCCACTGGAAAACCTGAAGGAGGAGGAACAGAAGGCGAAGGAGGAGGTGAAGGAGGAAGAGGAGGAGGAAGAGGAGAGTAATCATCTACCTCAATAACAATAGGTATAACATTTTAGCTGGAAAGGAGAGAGAGAGAGAGAGAGAGAGAGAGAGAGAGAGAGAGAGAGAGAGAGAGAGAGAGAGAGAGAGAGAGAGAGAGAGAGAGATTAAACGAGCAGAGGAAAGGAGGAAAGAGAGAGAAAGGGCACGGATAACATAAGGAGAGATGAGAAGGAGGGAATTAAGGCAGGAATAACGAAAGAAGGAAAGATGAATGACAAGAAAAGATCAAGTGAAGAGAGAGAGAGAGAGAGAGAGAGAGAGAGAGAGAGAGAGAGAGAGAGAGAGAGAGAGAGAGAGAGAGAGAGAGAGAGAGAGAATCACAGTAAAGGGGCACTTTGCAAACTAGTCACAGTTTATGCCAGGCTCTCTTGAAAGCCTTGCAAACATCTGAAGCTGTACAATAAAGGACTGTATGAGAGAGAGAGAGAGAGAGAGAGAGAGAGAGAGAGAGAGAGAGAGAGAGAGAGAGAGAGAGAGAGAGAGAGAGAGAGAGAGAGAAGTACACAATTAAACCATAAAAAAAATTACATTACTCTCACTTACAATCATATCGACAAACTTTACATAGACTACGACAAACTAAAAAAAAAAAACAAACAAACAAACAAACAAACAAAGCGAGCTACGAATATAATTCCTAACTGAGTGCTCAAGTTACTAACACAATGCTAACTGATTAATTGAGTTAGGAACACACCTGCCATCGCTATGTGCTTGTGTCACCTGGACCTGAAGCCACACACCTGCGCATGCACACCTGTTGACGAGAGAGAGAGAGAGAGAGAGAGAGAGAGAGAGAGAGAGAGAGAGAGAGAGAGAGAGAGAGAGAGAGAGAGAGAGAGAGAGAGAGAGAGAAGCAAAACTCTCGCACAATACACAAGTCTCTCGTTTTCTTTCATCTATCCTTACCAAAACCTCTTCATCAGTCAATAGGAGGATTCAGATCTAATAGATGACCCACAAGCTGGCTATTGAGGCCACGCTTAATGGCTGCAGAGGGGGAGGAGGAGGAGAAGGGAGAGAGGGAGAGAGAGAGAGAGAGTGAGTGGGAGGGAGGGAGAGGCAGTGAGTGGCTGGTCAGTCAGTATATGTGCAGGAAGTCTGAAGAGATTTTTGAAGAGACCAGAGCTTTAGTGAAGGAAAGGAAGCAGGTAAGGAAAGGTGAAGGAAAGGTGGAGAGGTAAGGTACAAAGATAGATTGGTAAAGGTGAATGGGAGGGAAGGTAAGGAGATGGAGAGAGGAAAGGTGAGTGAAGAATTTGAAACGTAATGAAGATTGAATAAATTGAGATTAAGAATGTAAGGTACGGAGAGAGAGAGAGAGAGAGAGAGAGAGAGAGAGAGAGAGAGAGAGAGAGAGAGAGAGAGAGAGAGAGAGAGTTTGCTGATGGATAGATAGACATGTTAACTTGAAAATAAAGAATAGGAAATTAAAGAAAGATGTTTATAAACGAAAGGTAAGAGGGAAAAGGAAAAAATAGATGTTTATAGAGAAGAAGAAAGAAAAGAAAAAGAGAAAAAAAATGTTTACAGATGATAAAGGAAAAAATGAGAAGGAAGAAAGATGTTTATGGAAGAAAATTAAATAAAAATAACTGTTCATAACAAAAAAAGGAAAGAGATGAAAGAGGCATAGATTAAAAAAGAATTAAAAGTTTGTTTGTACATCTTTCCTCTTTGTGTGTGTGTGTGTGTGTGTGTGTGTGTGTGTGTGTGTGTGTGTGTGTGTGTGTGTGTGAATGTAAATCCTTTTATGTCGGTTTAATTCGGTGTATGTGTGTGTGTTTGGACCGTTTTATGTACGTGTGTGTAATTTACTTTGCATACACATGTAGAGGTGACTTCATGTGTACGTTTATGCATACATGAGCTGTGTGTGTGTGTGTGTGTGTGTGTGTGTGTGTGTGTGTGTGTGTGTGTGTGTGTGTGTGTGTGTGTCTTTTAGCATAATGAGCTTCGTGCTAATCATTGTAGTTGTCGACTCGTGTAAGTATGTGTATGTATGAATGTATGTATGTATGTGTGTATGCATGTATGTATATATGTATGTGTGTGTGTATCCGTGCAAATGCTAAAACCTTTACTTTGTTGTGTGTCAATAATTAACTCGCATATGGATAGTTTAATTACACACACACACACACACACACACACACACACACACACACACACACACACACACACACACACACACACACACACACCCTGATTCGATTCTGGTCCGTATAATTGGGTTAATAAATAAACAAACAAAAGAATAAACACAATAACAGAGGGACAGGTCTGCCTTGGGGAACACGAATAACAAAGAAGAACAAGTTTGTCGGAAATTGAGAGAGATAGAGAGAGAGAGAGAGAGAGAGAGAGAGAGAGAGAGAGAGAGAGAGAGAGAGAGAGAGAGAGAGAGAGAGAGAGAGATGCGTTTCTTAATTGAGTAAAAGTGACGAGCAGAAGTTGCCAGGAGGAAGAATAAGAGGATAAAAGAGGAAGAAGAGGAAAGGAGGGAAAAAAAAAGAATAAATGTTTAGAAAATATTATGGCGGATCTTTTGGGCGGTTTTCCGATATCTTTGGTTCCTTGTTCAGGGCGTGTTGGGATTTTGGGCGGCTTTTTCCCCTTCCTTGGGCGGCTTGGGCTGGTTGGGCGGTTTTTTACTTTTTTTTTTCTTTTTTGTGTCCGTTTGGGGTGTTACCTTTTTTCTTTTTCTTTTTTTTTTTTTTCCAACAAAGGGGGAAAGGTGATGTATTGGTGTCTGTTTTTTTTTTCTTTTTTCCTTGTTTTTTTCTTGTTTTTTTCTTTGTTTCATTCGTTGGTCATTCTTCTTTGTCTTTTTCTTGGCATTATTCCTTCCTTCCTTCCTCTTTTTTCCTTCTATCTTTGATTTTTCTTTTTTAGTCTTTTCTTCCTTTTTAATTGAAAAGAAAGTGATAATACAGTAGAATCTTGTTACTACTACTACTACTACTACTACTACTACTACTACTACTACTACTAATAATAATAATAATAATAATAATAATAGCTGTAGTAGTAATCCCACGGCCAAGTTAATGGATAGACATCATATAGGTAAGGTAAACAGGTAAGCACGGCCACGGACACAGGTGAGGAGGCAGGTAAGCAGCGGGTAAACAGACAGGTAGGCACAGGGATACAGGTGAGGCACAGACAGGTGGGTAATGGGAAGCTAAATACGAAATGTGATGGACAGGTAGATAGATAAATAGGTAGATAAACATTATTGACAGACAGACAGGTGGATAGAGAGGTAGATAGATAGTTGAATCGATAAGTACACAAGTAGATGAATAGGAAGATAGATAGATAGATACATAGGAAGATAGATCGATAGATAGATAGACAGACAAACAAATAGCTAGATAGGATTAAAAAATGCGTACAAGCACATACATAGAGAGAGAGAGAGAGAGAGAGAGAGAGAGAGAGAGAGAGAGAGAGAGAGAGAGAGAGAGAGAGAGAGACTTACATGCATACATAAGTGCATAAATGCATACAAAGTAACGTATGGGTTATATATATGGGCAGACAGACAGACAGACGGACAGACAAACGCATATATGGATGAGTTGATGGATTACCTATGTGTATCAGATTAACATACATACATACATACATACATACATACATACATACATGTACATATGCAAGAAGACTTTTACTGATAATTCTTAATCTACTTTCACTTTGTTTATTTGTTTATTCATTGATTCATCCATCCATTAATTTGTTAGCCACGTGTTGTGTTTGAAGTTACATTCACCGTTTATGATTGGTGCTTTTTTCTTTTTTTTTTTTTCATTATTCATTCATGTATTCATTGTTGTTGTTTTTGTCGTTGTTGTTGTTGTTGTTGTTGTTGTTGTTGTTGTTGTTGTTGTTGTTGTTGTTGTTGTTATTAGTTTAATACACTTTTTATTTTTTTCATCTGTGTATGTATGTATTTTTCTTTGTCATCATTATCACTTTCTTCTTTTAATTTTGGTAATAATAATAATAATAATAATAATAATAATAATAATAATAATAATAATAATAATAATAAAAATAATGATAATTGCTGCTGCTGCTGCTGCTGCTGCTGCTGCTGCTGCTGCTGCTGCTGCTGATGATGATGATGATGATGTATCTATCTGTATGATTATGAACTGTTATTATTATTATTATTATTAGTAGTAGTAGTAGTAGTAGTAGTAGTAGTAGTAGTAGTAGTAGTAGTAGTAGTAGTAGTAGTCGTAGCTGTAGTAGTAGTAGTAGTAATAGTAGTAGTATTGTACATTTTTTATTGTTACTACTACTACTACTACTACTACTACTACTACTACTACTACTACTACTACTACTACTACTACTACTACTGATAATAATAATAATAATAATAATAATAATGATAATAATAATAATAATAATAATAATAATAATAATAATAATGATAATAATAATAATAATAATAATAATAATAATAATAATAATAATAATAATAATGCCCTTAGAACATAAGAACACAAGAAATAAGGGAAGCTGCAAGAAGCGACCAGGCTTACACGTGGCAGTCCCTGTATGAAGTATACCCACCTATTTCCACCTGTCATCCCCATCCATAAACCCGTCTAATCTTCTCTTAAAGCTCCCCAATGTCTCAGCACTAACAACATGATTACTGAGTCCGTTCCACTCATCTACCACTCTGAGAACCAGTATCTTCCTATCTCTTTCTTAAACTTAAATTTTTCAAGCTTGAACCCGTTATTTCTTGTTCTATCCTGGTTGCTGATCCTAAGAATTTTGCCTACATCCCCCTTGTTATAACCCTTATACCACTTAAAGACTTCTATCAGGTCCCCTGTTAACCTACGTCTCTCTGTAAGCCCTTCCCACATCCACCCTCCCAAACACACACAAACATACCAACACACACCATACACCCACAAACACTCCCCACCCAACACACACGCACCCATACACACATCCACACAGGTGTATACATCGAGTGGCGGCGTGACCTCTTAATTAATTTACCTGAGGGGGAGTGGGGGGGATCCAGGTAGCCCTAAAACCATCAGGTGAAAACAAATTATTCATCCCTTAATTAGCATAGCCCCTCAGAAGGCAGGTAAGGGCGGGACAGGTAAGGCCAGGTAAAGGTTATTTAAAGGCCTTTCAGCACTGGACTTTAAACCTTATTGACGAGCGTGTCTTTGTTCTGTCTTGTCCACTATCTTGCTGAGGAGGAGGAGGAGCAGGAGGAGGAGGAGGAAGAGGAGGAGCAGGAGGAGGAGGAAAGAAAAGGTAAGAGGAAAAGGGGTGAAACGAAGAGAGAGAGAGAGAGAGAGAGAGAGAGAGAGAGAGAGAGAGAGAGAGAGAGAGAGAGAGAGAGAGAGAGAGAGAGAGAGAGACAGTGTTGTTTTGCCTATCAATTTAGAAGTGAGATGGATGGAAGGAGAAAGGAGGGAAGGGAGTACGTGGATGGAAGGGAGAGAGAAAGAGAGGGGGGAGAGAGGGAGAGGAAGAGAGAGGGAAGGAAGACACATGCTATAACAAACACATAGATAAATTGACAAACACGAAGTGAGAGGGGACGGGGAGAGAGAGAGAGAGAGAGAGAGAGAGAGAGAGAGAGAGAGAGAGAGAGAGAGAGAGAGAGAGAGAGAGACGCAGCAAAATAAGAATAAGGTGAAAAAATAGACAATAAATAATATTAAAAAGAAGAAAATGAACAAAAACAAACTAAATGGGATTGAAAATGTGTGTGTGTGTGTGTGTGTGTGTGTGTGTGTGTGTGTGTGTGTGTGTGTGTGTGTGTGTGTGTGTGTGTGTACTTTCACTCATTCTAACTAAATCTTTACCGAGTCGGGGAAAAGAAATAATTAACTTTTTTTTACCTTCTAATCTTTCCTTTTCCTCTTTCGTGGTGAGATATTTTCCTTTCTATTTCCTTTTCCTTTTTTTTACTTGTTTTCCCCTTCCTGTTTATTCATTTTTTTCTTTATCCTATTCAGTTTCCTTCACTTTTTCTATCTGTTCCTCCTTCCCGTTGTTCGTATTATTATTATTGTTATTGTTATTATCATTATTATTATCACCACTTTTTATCATTTTTTGCTCTCTATTCTATTTCTACTTCTTGTTTTCTCTCTGTATCTTTAAGTTATTCATCCTTTCATTCATTCCCCTTTATCATTTTTCAATCTCCATCCTAAGTATTATTTCTTCTATCTTCTAATTTCTCGTCTTTATCAATCATTTGTTTTATGTCTTTACCCTCAAGTTATTTATTCTTTCATCTATTCATCACAAATTCTAGACTTTCCTTATCATTTTTTTTTTTGCCTATTTCTGCTTTCGTTCGCATGTAAGTATTTTGTTTTTCATCCTTCCATATTTATTCTCTTTCTATTTTTCGTTTTCTCTCCGTATCATTTATTTATTCATAATTTCTTTCATTTATCACGACTCCAATACTTTATTTTTTTTATTTTTTACCCATTTCCTTGTTTCGTATCTAAGTATATTGTTTTTTTTCTTCTGTATTTCTACACTTATTCTTTCTTTTATTCGTTAAGTTATTCATCATTTCATTTCTTTTCATGATCCTTGTATACTCTTTTTTTCATTTTTTAATCTGTTTCTGCTTTCCTTCGTATCTGTTTTTTCTTATCGTTCTCTGCTTATTCTACTTACGTTTATCATTTTTCTCTCCTTACCGTTAAATTACTCATCATTTATTTCATTTACCACGATTTGTGTACTCTCCTTTTCATTCTTATCTATTTCTGCTTTCCTTCCTATCGTATTTTTTTTTGTTTTCTATCCTCCTCCACATATTCTACTTATATATATATTTTTTTCCTTGTTTTTTCCACGTATCGTTAAATTATTCACTTCAAACATCATTACCACTTTTCCACCTGGCTGAGTCACGGGAGTGTTTGGCCAGGTAAAGGTAGATTGGCCCGTCCAGGTGAGCTATTCCTTACCTGAATACCTGCCTGAGGGGTTACCTGCTTACTGGAAGTGATTACATATAAATAAATGAGGAAGGCCACCGCTAGTCTTGAATTGGTGGTGGTGGTGGTTGTGGTAGTAGTAGTAGTAGTAGTAGTAGTAGTAGTAGTAGTAGTAGTAGTTGTTGTTGTTGTTGTTGTAAAAGTGATAGTAATAATGATAATCTCTAAATTTCTGGTGATGACGATGATAGTGAGTAGTAGTAGTAGTAGTAGTAGTAGTAGTAGTAGTAGTAGTAGTAGTAGTAGTAGTAATAAAACAAAGGATATACATTTAATGGAGTTTAAACACGTAATAATTTTTCGTAGGCAAATTCTCGTTTTCTTTCATTTTTAATCTCTCTCTCTCTCTCTCTCTCTCTCTCTCTCTCTCTCTCTCTCTCTCTCTCTCTCTCTCTCTCTCTCTCTCTCTCTCTCTCTCTCTCTCTCTCTCTCTCTCTCTCTCAGGAAATAACAAGTATATTGAAGTGAATATTATATTTAATTTCTTTTCATTAAGTTTGGGTAAGATGTAACGAGATATATACAAAGAGAGAGAGAGAGAGAGAGAGAGAGAGAGAGAGAGAGAGAGAGAGAGAGAGAGAGAGAGAG
>NC_087161.1:3640000-3645000 GCF_035594125.1 Scylla paramamosain
CAGGAAGAAGAGGAGGAGACAAAGGAGGAGGAGGAGGAGGAGGAGGAGGAGGAGGAGGAGGAGAAGAGGTAAGCAGTTTATTTTCCTTTATGATCTGTGTTAAGTTTACCTTCCATATTTTTTAGTTTGATTCTCTCTCTCTCTCTCTCTCTCTCTCTCTCTCTCTCTCTCTCTCTCTCTCTCTCTCTCTCTCTCTCTCTCTCTCTCTCTCTCTCTCTCTCTCGGATGTGTGTTTTTGCTGATGGGTAGATAGATAAATATTTCTTTATTGGCTGTCAGAGAGAGAGAGAGAGAGAGAGAGAGAGAGAGAGAGAGAGAGAGAGAGTAACGAGATCATGTGTTGCCTTCCCTCTTTTTTTTTTACTCCGCTCTCCCTCTCTCTCTCTCTCTCTCTCTCTCTCTCTCTCTCTCTCTCTCTCTCTCTCTCTCTCTCTCTCTCGACCTCAAACATCAAAAAGAATCATCCAAAGAACGAGATTTTGCCTACAACTCCCTCGAGGCCGACCTTCTCCTCCTCCTCCTCCTCCTCCTCCTCCTCCTCCTCCTCCTCCTCCTCCTCCTCCTCCTCCTCCTCCTCCTCCTCCTCCTCCTCCCATTGCTCCTTTGCTCCTCCTTGCTTCTTGGTTCACGCTCATCCTTTTTCTTTCTTTTTATTTATCTATTTTTTTTTCTTTTTTTGTTTTTTCTCTTGTCTTTTTGCAGATTTTTTTGTTTTTGTTTTTGTTTTTGTTTTTGTTTTCGTTTTCGTTTCTTGTTTTCTTATTTTTTTTATTTTTTCTGGTTTTCTTTCCTTTGTTCTTTATTTTATTTGTTTTTTTTTACCTCCTTTATTGTTGTTGTTGTTTTTATCATCATCATCATCGTCATTCTTCCTCCTCCTCCTCCTCCTCCTCCTCCTCCTCCTCCTCCTCCTCCGTGTTTGTTCTCTTTCTTTCTTCATCAGCTTCCTTAACCCACCTCGCTGTTCTCTCTCTCTCTCTCTCTCTCTCTCTCTCTCTCTCTCTCTCTCTCTCTCTCTCTCTCTCTCTCTCTCTCTCTCTCTCTCTCTCTCTCTCTCTCTCTCATTTTCACCTTTCGTGACCACATCTCTTCTAGTTTTCTCTTTCCTCCTCCTCCTCCTTCTCTTCTTTGTACCCTTTTTGTGTTTCTCTTTTCCTTCCTCCTTTTCCGTTTTGCAAATATTCTTTCATCTTGTCTTCCCCTCTTCCCTTCCCCTCTCTTCCCCTCCTTTCCTCTTCCTCTTCCTCTTCCGCCATTGAAGCAAACAGGCTCTTGTTCACCTCAAGAAATATTTAACAATGGCTGAGGGGAGGGGAAGGGGAAAGGGAGGGGAGAGGGGGAGGAGGGAAGAGGGGAGATGGAGGAGAGTTTTGGAGGAGAAAGAGGGGAAAAATGAAAGTTCAAGGTGGAGGTTGGACTAGAAGAAGGAGAGAGGGAGAGGGGAAAGGGTGGTGGGTGAGGGGAGAGTGAGAGGAGTGAGGGGAGAGAGGGAGAGGGGAGGAGGTGGCACCATTCTTACAGTGTTATGGGGTGGTTTGGGTGCCTGTGTGTGTGTATGTGTGTGTGTGTGTGTGTGTGTGTGTGTGTGTGTTTTGCATCGGTGGCTTCCTGTCTGTGTGTGGTGGTGGTGGTGGTGGTGGTGGTGCCTCAGATGTGGTGTTGTGGTGTGATGCTATGTGGTGTTTGAATCGCAACACTGTAGTGCTTTCCTTACGTTCTGTGGTGTGGTATGGTGTGGTGTGGCGTGGTGTGGTGTGGTGTGGTGTGGTGTGGTGTAATGTCGCAACTTTACGGTGTAGTGTAGTGATCCCTCAAGTGTGGTGTTGTGTGGCGGCGTGGTGACACATAGTGGTGTTGCAGAGATATAGTGAAATAACACACATGGCATTGTGGTATAGTGAGGAATGATGGCGCCCCTTATCTATGGTGTTGCAAATTGATGGTGTGGTATGGTGGTGGTGTACAGTATGGTGTTGCCTCTTTAAAAAAAACAGTAGAATAATACGATGTTATGGTGTTTCTATGATGCTTCGCTGCTTCTGAGTGCATGGCGGTGTGGTGGAGCGTGGCGGTGCTGCACGGGTGTTGTGGGGGTGTTTACCAGGGCAGGGGGTGTGAGGGGGTGGCAGGAGTCAGGTGTAAGTAGAAAATATGCATATACACTCGTCTGGTTATAGAAGAAACGAGAATATATTAAACTTGTTATTGTAATGCAATAAAAGAAGGAGGAAGAGGAGGAGAAGGAGGAAGAGGAGGAGGAGGGACGTCGACTTCTCTCTTTCTCTCTCTTTTTCTCTCTCTCCCTCCTTCTCTCTCCAGTAAGAAGTGGGAAAGAAAGGAAGAAACGAGTGAAGTAAGAAGAATGAATGTTTTAGAAGAAAGAAATATAGACAGGGATTTTTGGTGGAGTGAAGGAAGGAAGGAAGGAAGTGAAGGAAGGAAGGAAGTGAGAGGAAGGAAAGAAGGAAGGAAGGAAGGAAAGCAGAAAGATCGATAAAGCGTGAAAAATGAAGGTAGGTAAGAATGAGAGAGAGAGAGAGAGAGAGAGATTTACAAAGACAAAATAAAGAAAATAAACGGAAAAAAATATTGTTGATGTAGAGAAAGGGAAAAAAGAAGAATATGGAGATAGAGAAAGAGATGGAAAAGGGGAAACACGAAGGGTGAAGGACGAAGGGCGAAGGGGCGGCGCATGGGGGAATGTTGGGGAGGACCGGTTGGGGAAGCGGGCGAGGGTGTTGGGCGGAAAAGTGTAGAGGGGAGGGGAGGGGAGGTGGGTGGAATATTGTTGGCGTTGAGAGAGGGGGGTAATTAAATTCCTGAGGTGTGTGTACCAGTACCCAACCACCCCCATTCCCCATCTCCCCTTCCTCCCCCTCCCCTTCCTCCCCCTTTCCAACCTTCCCCCTCCACCCACGCCAATACTTCTCAGTCCTTCCCTTGCTTGCTTTCCATTCCTCTCTCTCTCTCTCTCTCTCTCTCTCTCTCTCTCTCTCTCTCTCTCTCTCTCTCTCTCTCTCTCTCTCTCTCTCTCTCTCTCTCTCTCTACACAGGCTACTCCTTCCCTTCGTTTTCCTCCGTTTTCTTATGCTTTCTTTCCCTTCTTTCCTCTTCCTTTTCTCTTTTTCCCATCAATTTCATTCTTTTTTCCTCTTCCCTTCGTTTCCATTTTTTACTCCCTTCCCTTCCCTTCCCTCCCCTTCCCATCCCTTCCCTACTCTCGCATACATTCATCCCCACCTATTCTTCCCCATCACTTCCCCAATTCCCTTCTATTTTACCCCCTCTTCCCCTTTTTTTCCCTCTTCCCCAGCCTATCCTTCAAATCATCAACTATTCAGACTCCTTTGTAGTTACCTATCGCCTCACACCCCCCCTCTTTTTTTCCCCCTCTCTTTCCCCTCCTTTCTCCTCTCTTTCCCCTCGGTCACATATGCTTCCAAATTTTCCGTTAATAGTTTACTGTGGTCATTGTGTGGGAGCTAAGTGGGCTTTAGTAGCGGTAGTTGTGGTGGTGGTGGTGGTGGTGGTGGTGGTAGTAGTAGTAGTAGTAGTAGTAGTAATATTCATAATCGTAAAGTGTTTGTAAGTATTCAGAAAAATAACTATCATACTTTTATTCTATTTCAGTAGTGGTAGTAGTAGTAGTAGTAGTAACAACAACAACAACAACAACAATAATAATAATAATAATAATAATAAATGTTATTGTGTTATTTCTCTCTCTCTCTCTCTCTCTCTCTCTCTCTCTCTCTCTCTCTCTCTCTCTCTCTCTCTCTCTCTCTCTCTCTCTCTCTCTCATTCTCATTTGTGTTTGTTTAATGGTCTCCTTTATTATCTTCATTTTTCTCCTCTTTCTCCTCCTTTTTCTCCCATTTCCCTTCTTTCCCCTTCCTCTTTTTATTCTCTTTTCTGCATGTTTATCATCGTTCTATCTTTATTACTCCTCGTTAACTTAATTCTGCGTGATTGCATGAGAGAGAGAGAGAGAGAGAGAGAGAGAGAGAGAGAGAGAGAGAGAGAGAGAGAGAGAGAGAGAGGGGGGGGGGCGATAGTAACAGCCTCCTTTTCCTAACTATAACTCAGGTTGGGTGGAAGGTGGGGGGGGCAGTTGGGGAGGTAAGGAGTTAGGGCAAGGGATGGGGGGGGGGTGTTTCTGGTCTAATTATCTTGATGGGGGGAAGAGTGGGAGGGGGGAGGTGGCCAGCATGACTTCATACGTTGGTTTATGAGTGTGAGAGGAAGAGGAGGAGGAAGAGGAGGAGGAGGAGGAAGAAGAGTTTGAGAAATTGCAGAAGTGGGAAGAGAAATAGGAGAGTGGAAGAGACAGCCTGTGGGAGATTAAGAGGAGGAGGAGGAGGAGGAGGAGGAGGAGAGGTGGACGAGGACATGAGGGAGGAAGTGGATGAGTAGGAAGAGGAAGCTGCAGAGGAGGAGGAGGAGGAGGAGGAGATGATGAAAATACGTGACAAGGAAGATAAATGAAAGTAGTGGGGGAGGAAAGGGAGGAAAATATGTGATGGTGGAAAATATTTGTGAGTTTTTTCCTGTTACTTCTACTACTACTACTACTACTACTACTACTACTACTACTACTACTACTACTACTACTACTACTACTACTACTACTACTAAGATATTCCTTCGTTTTATTGATGTTGGATTGAGACAAGGAACAATACAAATTTTATTCCTCCTGCGTAATGGAAAACAAACCTTGTCATTTACAGCCTTTCCTCCCCACTTGGCGTGTTTCCTCCCCTTCAGTATTTTTTTCCCTCTCCACTCAGCATATTTTCTTCCTATCCAATATTTTTTTCCTAACCTACTTTCTTTTCTTAATTCTACATTTTTTTCCCTCGACTTACTCCAGATTCTTTCCTATATTTCCTGCCTACCTATCTGCTTTTTCTCCCTAACCATTTCTTCTCCCCACCAACCCGGTCTTCTTCACTCCCCAATCCACCATTCTTTCCTCCTATTCCTTCTCCCCACCCATT
>NC_087161.1:3677500-3685000 GCF_035594125.1 Scylla paramamosain
AGAGAGAGAGAGAGAGAGAGAGAGAGAGAGAGAGAGAGTTATTGTCACTCAGGTTTCATTTTTTAAAGCAAGTGATATTTAAAAGAATGTAAAAAGAAAAGTAAGGGAAAAAATTTAAAAGGAAGATTAGGAGAGTGAAAAAAAATGTTAAGATATAAAAGAGAGGGAGGAGAAAAAGTTTAAAGATTAAAGTTCTGGAAAGATATTTTTTTCTCTCTCGAATTATGGAAAAAAAGAAGGAAATTAAAAGAGTGGAGTGATGTTTTAAAATAATGAATACCAGAGAGAGAGAGAGAGAGAGAGAGAGAGAGAGAGAGAGAGAGAGAGAGAGAGAGAGAGAGAGAGAGAGAGAGAGAGAGTTTAGCAGCTCCTCGCTTTCTAATCTCTTTTATTCTCGCGTGTAATTATGTCTTTGTTTGTCTTTTTGTTGCTCTCTTTATCACTCCCTCCCACACTCCCTCCCTCCCTCCCTCTCCCTCTCACACTTTCACTCTCTCTCTCCCTTTCACAAAAAATGGTTACACCGTTATGCTTCACTGGATGAGGAAACTCTCTCTCTCTCTCTCTCTCTCTCTCTCTCTCTCTCTCTCTCTCTCTCTCTCTCTCTCTCTCTCTCTCTCTCTCATTTTCTGTCTTTGTCTCGCAGTCTGTCTTAATCTCTCCTCCTAATCTCTTAATCCCCTTCATTCTCCTTCTCTTAACACAAATACCTCCAGAGAGAGAGAGAGAGAGAGAGAGAGAGAGAGAGAGAGAGAGAGAGAGAGAGAGAGAGAGAGAGTCTGCTTCCCTTCCCCTCTCCCTCTACTTATAAATGGTGGACCGGTGACTGTTTTCTCGCTTCTAAAATGTTCTTTTGATCATAGGAAGAGGGAGAGGGGGGGTGGAAGAGGGAGAGAGAGAGGGAGAGGGTAAGAGTGTCAGAGGAAATAATTAATTGAATGATTTGGAAAGCCTCCAGCACCTCCCGCTGAAGAAAGGAGGAGGAGGAGGAGGAGGAGGAGGAGGGAGGAAAGGAAAGGAAAGGGTAGAAGTATTGTGTTAAGGAGGAGGAAGAAGAGGAGGAGGGATGGAAGGATAGAGGATATAGAGGAAAGAGGAGAAGAAGGATTGTGTTAAGGAGTAGGAGGAGGGAAGAAGAAAGGAAGGAAGGATAGAAGAAGAGAAAGGAGAGGAGGGGGATTGTAATAAGGAGGAGGAAAAAGAAAGGTTGAAGGAGAGTAAATGGAATAGTGATAGTAGTAGTGGTAGTAGTAGTAGTAGTAGTAGTAGTGGTGGTGGTGGTGATAATAATAATAATAGTAATAATAATAATAATAATAATAATAATAATTGAAATTCTAATATTAATAACTTCAACTACCAAAAACAACATGATACCTACTTATGCTATTTAATATTACCTTATCTTATTTTACCTTGGCGTGTGTGGCTAATTGGCTCACCTTTCCAATCCACAGGTAAAGAAACGGCCGCCATCGTCACGCCACCTGCCGGGTCACGTGACACCTCCCACCGACTGACTGGTGACGCAACAGTAAGAAAAAAGAAAAAAAAAAAAAAAAACAGTCCAAGAGAGAGAGAGAGAGAGAGGTAACTGTGTGAACGTATAATCTGTAACAAGCACACACACACACACACACACACACAAACACACACACGCACACAAGCCAGTTAGTGTCCGTGAACGTTTGCTTGTGACGTGTTGATGACGTAACAGTGACGTGCTATGGAGATGGATGGTGATTGGTCCTCGCTCGGCGGCGGTAGTGGTGGTGGTGGTGGTGCTTGCTTCTGTTATAAAGTTACCGTCACACCTGTGCTTCCGTGTCGACAGGTGTGGGAAGGTAGTGAGAGGGGAACAGGCAGATGTGTAAAGAGGGAGAAATGGAATTGAGACAGGTGTGGTTGATTGGAGGAGTACAGGTGTGTGTGTGTGTAGATGGCTGAGGGCTTCAGGTGTGTTTGGGAAGGTATGGGAGTCAGCAGATGTGTAAGGAGATAAGAAAGAGGGAATTGTAACAGGTGTGTGTGTGTGTGTGTATGTGTGTGATGTTGGATTGTGGGAGAAGACAGGTGTATAGCGAGGTGGTAGATGTGGAATAGAGACAGGTGTAGGAATTAGAGAAGAGCAGGTGTGTGAAGGTTTGTAAAGGTGTGGTTGTTGGGAGTGTTGGGGTAATTAGAGTTTTAGCAAGTGATGTAATGATTTTCAGGTGTGTTGTGTTTTGTTTGTGTGTGTGTTTGTTTGTTTGTCTTTATTTCCTTCCTTTCTTATTTATGTTTTTCTTTCTTTCCATTCTTCCCGCTTTATTTCTTTCCCGCTTTCCTTTGCTTCCTTTCTTTTTATCCTTTTCTCTTTCCTTCCTTTCCATTTCTCCCTTTTGTATTTCTTTCCCCTTTCCCTTCTTTAATCCTTTCCTTCAAATCTTTCCTTCCAATTTTTTTCTTTCTAATTCTTTCCCCTCCTCTCCTACTTTTCTCCCTTTTCTATTATCCTTTTCTCTTTCCTTCCATCCATTTCTCCCTCTATATTTCCTCCTCCCTTATCTTCTTTTCTTCCTTCTTACCTTTCCTTTCTCAAACGCAACCCAACAATATACAATACAACACATACAATACAACTTCCCTTCACTTACATCTATACTAATTCTCTCACGCTCTTAGTATGATTCACGTGTTCAAATACTTTTGTGTATGTGTGTATGTGTGTATGTTGTCAAGGTTAGGTTAGGCTCACTCCTTTCAAAGTGCTAGTTTGCTACAAAGATCAGCAAGTCAATAATTTTAACTGGAAAGACATTAGTGGTAGCTGTGGTGGTGGTGGTAGTAGTAGTAGTAGTAGTAGTAGTAGTAGTAGTAGTAGTAGTATCTTTTGTGTAATAAGTAATGGTAGAATATATACGGTGTTTAAAAATATTTTACTACTACTACTACTACTACTACTACTACTACTACTACTACTACTACTACTACTACTACTACTACTACTACTACTACTACTACTACTACTTGATTTCCTTACATCCTCACATTCTAACAGATGGTTAAGAAAAATAGAAGATAGTGTAGGAAAGAGGTGTAAGAGGAAGAGGGAGAAGAAGGGGAGGAGGAGGAGGAGGAAGAGGAGGAACTAAGAATAAATTAATAACAAACACCATCTGGGAACAAAAAACGTTACCTCTCTCTCTCTCTCTCTCTCTCTCTCTCTCTCTCTCTCTCTCTCTCTCTCTCTCTCTCTCTCTCTCTCTCTCTCTCTCTCTCTCTCTCTCTCTCTCTCTCTCTCTCTGACATTTTCCCCTTCTCTTAGTTTTTGTAAGGTATTAATTTCTTCACCTCCTTCTTCTCTTTTATTTCCTTCTTCCTCTTCCTCTTCATCACGCATTTTGTATTTCTCCTTTCGTTTCATTTCCATTTTTCCTTTACAATTTTTTTTTTTTATAGTTTTTCTTTTCACATTTTTTTTATTTTGGCTTGATTTCCTATATGTATATTTCGAGTTAAATTCTCTCTCTCTCTCTCTCTCTCTCTCTCTCTCTCTCTCTCTCTCTCTCTCTCTCTCTCTCTCTCTCTCTCTCTCTCTCTCTCTCTCTCTCTCTCTCTCTCTCTCTCATTACCTTCACGAGCAACTTGCGATGATATTCCCCGTCGGCACGTTGAGAGAGAGAGAGAGAGAGAGAGAGAGAGAGAGAGAGAGAGAGAGAGAGAGAGAGAGATTGACGGCTGAAATAAGTAAGATAAAAGGGAAATAGGTCAGAGAGAGAGAGAGAGAGAGAGAGAGAGAGAGAGAGAGAGAGAGAGAGAGAGAGAGAGAGAGAGAGAGAGAGAGAGCAAGTGCGTTCAATAAAGTGAATAAGGAGAGCATTGAGAATTCATAGGTTATCAAGCGTGACGGGGCGGAGGGACAGGTGTGAAAGTTGGGTTATTACAGGTGAGAGAGAGAGAGAGAGAGAGAGAGAGAGAGAGAGAGAGAGAGAGAGAGAGAGAGAGAGAGAGAGAGAGAGAGAGAGTCAAGGAAGCACATCTGTACCCTGTATTCTCTCTCTCTCTCTCTCTCTCTCTCTCTCTCTCTCTCTCTCTCTCTCTCTCTCTCTTTCATTTTGTTTTGTCTCTCCTATCCTTTTTTCCTCTTCCTTCTTAGAAATTTCTTTAAGCTGCAATGATTTTTATCTCCTCCTCCTCCTCCTCCTCCTCCTCCTCCTCCTCCTCCTCCTCCTCCTCCTCCTCAGCTCTCTACATATTCTCCCCTCCTTATGTCCTCGCTTCTCTCCTCCTCCTCCTCCTCCTCCTCCTCCTCCTCCTCCTCCTCCTCCTCCTCCTCCTCCTCCTCCTCCTGCGTAGCTCCTCACACTTCATAGAAAGTTATTATGAGGGAAGCTTTCATCCGAGAGAGAGAGAGAGAGAGAGAGAGAGAGAGAGAGAGAGAGAGAGAGAGAGAGAGAGAGAGAGAGAGAGAGAGAGAGAGAGTGTTTTATATTTATATGTAGTTTTCAATGAATCTGTGAATCTTTTTACTGTTGCTTTTCTTATTTCTGTCTCTCATCAATAGCACTGTTATTAATTGTTGTTGTTTTTATTACTGTTATTGTTATTGTTATTATTATTATTATTATTATTATTATTATTATTATTATTATTATTATTATTATTATTATTATTATTATTATCATTATTATTATTATTATTATTGTCATCATCATCATTATCACCACCACCACCACCACCACAACCACCACTACTAGCACCACCACCACCATTCCCTAACAAACTACCATGGCAACACACAATCCTGCATAATAAGAAAGGATTTAGTGAGTGCAAGAAGGATTTAAGTACCTCCCCTATATTTCACCCCCTTCCCCTCCCCTCCCCCTCTCCTCAGCCTCCCCTCATCTAAGCCCCGGCAGGTTAATTAAGAACAGGTAAGGGCGAGGGAACCAGGTAAGCTCCCCCCGCCCCCTCCCCCTTAAACCTCTTCCTTACCTTTCTCTCGCTACTTACTCCTCCTCCTCCTCCTCCTCTTCCTCTTCCTCTTCCTCTTCTTCGCTTTGTTCTTCTTTGTCTTGTTCTTGTTCTTTTTTTGTTATTGTTCTTTTTGTTCTTTCTTTCTTTCGTTGTTGTTGTTGTTGTTGTTGTTGTTGTTGTTGTTGTTGTTCTTTTTTTCTCCTCCTCCTCCTCCTCCTCCTACTTGTGTACGTTTATTAATACCTACATACATACACACATACATACATACATACATACACACACACACGTAGAAGCTGAAGTAGCAACCGTGTACCGTGTTTTTGTGTGTGTTAAGTGATTGTGAGTAAATTAAATAATATTCTGACTTAGGAATCTGTGTTTAAAATTAGATTAGAAAAAGGTATAGGCAAGGAGAGAGAGAGAGAGAGAGAGAGAGAGAGAGAGAGAGAGAGAGAGAGAGAGAGAGAGAGAGAGAGAGAGAGAGATAACCAAACAAAGAACTTCTCATTAACACCTGACAGTTAGATAATAACAATAATTAATCGTATAAATGTATAGAACAAATAAATAGGAAAGAGAGAGAGAGAGAGAGAGAGAGAGAGAGAGAGAGAGAGAGAGAGAGAGAGAGAGAGAGAGAGAGAGAGAGAGAGAATCTTATCCTTTATTTCTTCCGTCCATTTATAAAGCAAATATTTTAGATCAAGTTGAAGAAAACGTGAATAATAACAACAAAGAAAACGAGATGTGAAAATAAAAAAAAATAGAAAAACTACTGTAAAAAAAAATGATAAGATTTAAAACTATCACACTAAGAGAGAGAGAGAGAGAGAGAGAGAGAGAGAGAGAGAGAGAGAGAGAGAGAGAGAGAGAGAGAGAGAGAGAGAGACGGAAAGTGATAAAGGGAGGGCAAGGGTGAAATGGAGGAAGGAAGGAGAGGGATGGAAGGAGAAAGGGAGGGAGGGGAGAGAAGGAAGGGAGGGAGGGGAGAGGAAGGAAGGAGAGAGGGAGAGGTCAGGGAGAGGCAGGAAATGTAGCAAGATTGAAAGGTTTCGCTCCAGGATTCAGGAAAAAGGGGGGCGGGGAGAGAGAGAGAGAGAGAGAGAGAGAGAGAGAGAGAGAGAGAGAGAGAGAGAGAGAGAGAGAGTTGGAAATGTTGCCAGGAGAGTGAAGAGAAAAAAATAATAAAAATAAGAGTTGAGAAACAAGGCAATGAAAAGGAGAAATAATAAAGAAACAACGATGAAGAAGGAAACGAAGAAGAATGAAGGAGAAAAATAGATGAAAACAGTGAAGTGAGAAAAATCAAGGAAAAGAAAGGAGGAAAGGTGAAAGTAAGATAGAATTGAAATACGAGAGACATAAAGACGTAAAATAGCAAAAAAAAAAAGGAGAGAAATCGAAAGAGAAGAAGACGAACAAGAAGAAACAAACACACACAAACAAACAAACAAACAGAAAATAAACGAAAATAGAAGAAGAAAAGTCAAAATTAGACGAAGCAAAAAAAAAAAACTAAAAAATCAAAACGAATCAGAGAGAGAGAGAGAGAGAGAGAGAGAGAGAGAGAGAGAGAGAGAGAGAGAGAGAGAGAGAGAGAGAGAGAGTAGTTTCTTTCGATTTTTCTTGAGGGGAGTGACTGGGCCCTTGTGTTATGGCCGCCATCTTTCTGGGGAGAATGGGACAGATATTCTCCCACACGTTTAAAGGGAGAGGGGGGAGAGGGGAGAGGGGGAGGGGGAGGAAAGTGAGAGGAAAGACAGAGAGGGTGGGTAAGTGGGGGGTGGGGGTGCTAGAACTGTGTAAGGAAGTGGAGGAGAGGGGTTTAGAAGAGGGGAGATAGAGAAGGGGAGAGAGAGAGGGAGAGGGGGAGAGGGGAGAGAGTGAGGGGAGGTGTTTGGGAGAGGGGTGAGATATTAAGAAGTTTTTAGCGTTGATCTCGCCTCTCTCTCTCTCTCTCTCTCTCTCTCTCTCTCTCTCTCTCTCTCTCTCTCTCTCTCTCTCTCTCTCTCTCTCTCTCTCGTGTGTAGGGAGGAGAGAGAGAGAGTAAACAAAAAGGGAGGGAAAGAGAATGAAAAATTGAGGGAACTAAATGGAGAGAGAGAGAGAGAGAGAGAGAGAGAGAGAGAGAGAGAGAGAGAGAGAGAGAGAGAGAGAGAACACCTACTGTCTTTTAAAATTGCCTCCACAGCACCTCCTTCCCCCTTTCTCTCACTCTCTTCCTCTCCCTTTCTTTCTCTCCCTCTCTCCATCCCTCCCTCCTTCCCTCCTTCCCTCCTTCCCTCCATCTCATCACTCCTCCACGTCTGTAAAGGTCCCAGGGAGGCCGTGGAGGGAAAGGAAGGAGGGAAGGAGGGAGGGAGGAAGGGGAGGGAGGGAGGGAGAGAAGGAAGAAAGGAAGGATGGAGAGAAGTATGATCCCTCTTTAATTTCCTCTCTCTCTCTCTCTCTCTCTCTCTCTCTCTCTCTCTCTCTCTCTCTCTCTCTCTCTCTCTCTCTCTCTCTCTCTCTCTCTCTCATTTGCAGTTTTCTTTCTTC
>NC_087161.1:3690000-3702500 GCF_035594125.1 Scylla paramamosain
TCCTCCTCCTCCTCCTCGTCCTCCTCCTCCTCCTCCTCCTCCTCCTCCTCCTCCTCCTCCTCCTCCTCCTCTATCTTCCTCTTCATCTCAGTTTTACCTCCACTCAAATCCATCATCTCCCTCCCTCCTCCTTCCCCCTCTGCTCTCCCATCCCTCCCCTCCCTCCTTCCATCCTCCCCTCCTTTTCTCCTTCTCCCCCCTTCCCCCTCCCCCTTCTTGAATATTCAATCGCTTCTCCTTCCCCTGTTGCTATCTGTTGTTGTTGTTGTTGTTGTTGTTGTTGTTGTTGTTGTTGTTGTTGTTGTTGGTTGTGATGGTGTTTAATTTTTCATTCTATTTCAGTTTTTGTCTCTGGTTTTCATTTCCTCTTTTTCTTCTCATTCTTTTTTTTGTTTCGTTTCTTTTCTTTTTTTCTCTTTCTATAATCGTTTTTTTCTTTCAGAACTTATTCTCTTTCTTCTTGTTTCTTTTTTTCTTTCTTTTTATCTCTTCCTCTCGTTCTTCTTTGTTTTTA
Source organism: Scylla paramamosain (assembly GCF_035594125.1). NCBI lineage: Eukaryota > Metazoa > Arthropoda > Malacostraca > Decapoda > Portunidae > Scylla > Scylla paramamosain. The sequence continues at coordinate 3,690,515 of NC_087161.1, forward strand.
TTTTGATGTTGTTGTTGTTTTTGTATATATTATTGTATGTTTTTTTTTAATGTGATTGCTTCTCTTCTTCTTCTTCTTCTTCTTCTTCTTCTTCTTCTTCTTCTTCTTCTTCTTCTTCTTCTTCTTCTTCTTCTTCTTCCTTTTTTCTTCGTTGTTGTTGTTGTTGCTGCTGCTGCTGTTGCTGTTGCTTTTCTTTTCTTCTTTTCTTTTTTTCTTCTTCTTGTTATTCTTTTCTTGTTCTTGTTCTTATTCTTGTTCTTCTTGTTCTTCTTGTTCTTGTTATTCTTCTTCTCATTATTATTATTATTATTGTCATCATCATTGTTATTATTATTATTATTATTATTATTATTATTATTATTATTATTATTATTATTATTATTATCACAAGCACCACATACCATCATAGAAACTTTCACACATCCCTAACCTTACCTTGCATTATCTTACTCCCTTAAAAAAATAAATAAATAACACACACACACACACACACACACACACACACACACACACACACACACACACACACACACACACACACACACACACACACACACACACACACACACTTGGCTGTAACTAACTTGACCCGCGAGATGAAACAATTTGAAACGCGCCGCTAAGTGTGTTGACAAACTGCGCAGTATCTAATTTGCTGCAGTAATGGCCGTGTTGTCTGTCCGTGCCGTGGAAGAAGGCTAACTTGCCCACAAATGATCGCTCACTTGCTTGTCCTGTCCCTGCACTTACATTTCTGCTGTTTTTTTTATTTATTTTTTATTTATTTATTTCATTTTATTTATTCATTTTTTTATATATATATTTTTAAGTTATTTATTTACATTGACCTTTTTTTTTTATAGTGATTATTTCTTTGATGTATTACGAAGACAGGCCAAGGAGAAAAAAAAGACAAACACGATCATGGTTCACAATTCCAAACAAGTAAAGAAAAAGGACATATCTGTATATATTTATTTATTTATTTATTTATTTATTTATTTATTTATTTATTTATTTTTGATGTAGAAGGGGCACCGGGCAAGGGGAACAAAATTTGAAAAGACCCAGTCCCTAAACAGAATCAGAAACGAGTCCCCAAAATTAGAGGATAATTGTCTTGAAACCTCCGTCTTGAAAGAGTCCAAGTCATGGGAAGGTGGAAATACAGAAGCAGGCAGGGAGTTCCAGAGTTTACCAGAGGAAGGGATGAATGATTGAGAATACTGGTTAAACTCTTGCATTAGAGAGGTGGACAGAATCAGGGCAAGAGAGAGAGAAGAAAGTTTTGTGCAGGGAGGCTGTGGGAGGAGGGGAGGCATGCAGTTAGCAAAATAGGAAAGGCAGTTAGCGTGAAAATAGCGGTAGAAGACAGCTAGAGATGCAACATTGCGGCGATGAGAGAGAGGCTGAAGACAGTCAGTTAGAGGAGAGGAGTTGATAAGACGAAATGGTTTTGATTCCACCCTGTCTAGAAGAGCGATATGACTGGAACACCCACCATCCCCCATACATGTGAACCATACTACTTACAAGGGCGGATAAGGCCCCTGTATAGAGTTAACAAGGGGGTGGAGGAGGGTGAGAAAAACTGGCGGAGACGACTCAGAACACCTAACTTCATAGAAGCTGTTTTAGCAAGAGATGAGATGTGAAGTTTCCAGTTTACATTATAAGTAAAGGACAGATTGAGGATGTTCATTGTAGAAGAGGGTGGACAGTTGATTGTCATTGAAGAAGAGGGAATAGTTGTCTGAATAGATGGATGGATGAATGAATGGATGGAGAAATAGATAGATACTCGTAGATGCTACGTAGATAGATACATAAATTGAGAGACTGATTGAGAGAGAGAGAGAGAGAGAGAGAGAGAGAGAGAGAGAGAGAGAGAGAGAGAGAGAGAGAGAGAGAGAGAGAGAGAGAGAGATCAAAGGTAGCTAATGAAAGAGGAAATGGCAGGAGGGAAGGAGGAGGGGATGCAGTGAAGGAATAAAGAAAAGGGGAAATCAAATTGAAGGAAAACACAATTAGGCAACTGTTCTCCCAATCCCCCTTCTCTCTCTCTCTCTCTCTCTCTCTCTCTCTCTCTCTCTCTCTCTCTCTCTCTCTCTCTCTCTCTCTCTCTCTCTCTGTTGTTGTTTTTGTTGTGGTAAGGTGTTTCATAGTAATGGTCTCTCTCTCTCTCTCTCTCTCTCTCTCTCTCTCTCTCTCTCTCTCTCTCTCTCTCTCTCTCTCTCTCTCTCTCTCTTCCCCCCGTATTTGATAGAGCAAAAGGAAAGTGATAAATGAAATGAACGATAATGAATAAAATAAACAATATATAGATTTTGCCAAACGGAAAATGATGATGATAATAATAATAATAATAATAATAATAATAATAATAATAATAATAATAATAAGAGCGGGCAGTCTTCCACTCAAGAAAAAAGCAACCCCAGCAATAAATACCTTAATTAATAAAGCGAGTCCCGGCCAGGTGTGTTGCGCAGGTGACCCCCTCATTAAATTGCACCTGTCCTCTCCCCTCTTCCCCTCCCCTCCCACTTTTCACCCTCTCTTGTCATTTTCCTCTCATCTCTTCTTCTCTCCGTTTTCATCGTGCTCTTCTTCCTCCCCTCTTCTTCCCGTCTTCTCCTTTTCCTCTTCCTATCCCTCCTCTTTTCTCCCCTCTCTCATTTTTTCCTTGTCTCTCCTCTCCGCTTCCATAGTGTTATTGTTCATCCCCTCATCTCTCTCTCTCTCTCTCTCTCTCTCTCTCTCTCTCTCTCTCTCTCTCTCTCTCTCTCTCTCTCTCTCTCTCTCTCTCTCTCTCTCTCTCTCTCTCTCTCTCTCTCCCCCCCCCCTTATTTCCTCTCCCTTTCTGTAGTGATATTCCTCTTCCCCTCCTCATCCGCTCTCCTTACCTCCCCTCACCTCCCCTCTCTTTCCTCACATCTTCCCCTCACCTCCCCATTCCTCCCTTTACTTCCCCTCAAATCTCTTCTGTTCATATTGTTATCCTTCACCTCTCCCTCCCCTTCTCTCTTCCCCTTTTTTCCTCCCTCCCCTTCCCTTCCTGTCTCTCCTACTCCCTCTCATCTCTCCCCCTCTCTCTGTTCTTCTTTATTCCGTTCTTCTCTGTTCTCTCTCTCTTTTTCTGTCTGTTTATCTCCCGTTTTCTTCCCCTTTTTTCCTGTTTTATCTATCTCTCTCCCATTTTTCCCCTTCACTGCCCTTTTTATCCCTCTTTTCCTCCCTTCTCTCTTATTCCTTTGTTCTCCCTTAATGTGCTTCCCTTTCATAACCATATTTCTTTCTCTTCCTTCCCCTTCTATTTCTAGCTTTCCTTCTCTTTTTCCTTTTCCTTCATTCATTTCTTTCGTGTTTCCTCTTGTTCCTTTCCTCTTTTTTTATCTTTTTTTTTGTTTTTCCTTCGTTTGTATTATTCATTGTTTTTCCTTTAATTTTTTTCCCTTTACCATTTCTTTTTTTCTTTATTTTCTCTTCTTCCTTTTTTTATGCTTTCATGTTTTCCTTTTCTTTTCTCTAGGTCTTCTTTCCTTTTATTTCCTTTTCTTCCCCTCTTTCCCTTTTCTATATTTTTTTTATATTTTCCTTCGCCTTGTCTTTTTTTTTCCTTCTCTTTCACTGTTTCCCCCTTCCTTTCCTGCTATCCTTCCTTCTACCTTTTCAATAACACGTTTCGATTTACCCTTCCATTTCCTTTCACATGCTTTCATTCCTCTCTCTCCTATGTCCTTTATTCACATTATCCCCCCTTTCCCCCTCCTTCACCCCTTTCACCCCTCACTTTTCTAACCCCGACCTACCTCCCCTCCATCTCCCCTTCCACCAGTCTCCCCACCCTCCCTCGCCCCTTGCACCCATCTCTCCCTCCCTCCCCTTAACCCCAACCTCTCTCAAAACGAGATCAGTTTTATATCATTAGTTTACATAAAGAGGAAGATTACAATTACAATGCAGCTGTAATCCTTTCCATTTGTGTGCGTTCGGGTATTTAGGCCTGTGTGTGTGTGTGTGTGTGTGTGTGTGTGTGTGTGTGTGTGTGTGTGTGTGTGTGTGTGTGTGTGTGTGTGTAAATATGTATGTATGCTTGCAAGCCCGTTTAGTTCAAATGAGCTCTGTGCGTGTGTGTGTGTGTGTGTGTGTGTGTGTGTGTGTGTGTGTGTGTGTGTGAGAGAGAGAGAGAGAGAGAGAGTAAGTATCTGTATTTGCATAAGTTTCAATATTTGTTTATATATTTATTATTATTTTTTTCATTTGTTTGTATAGAATAGAATACGGATTGTATAGATTTGGTAGAGAATTATGAAACTCACTACAGATTGCATGGCTAGAGAGAGAGAGAGAGAGAGAGAGAGAGAGAGAGAGAGAGAGAGAGAGAGAGAGAGAGAGAGAGAGAGAGAGAGAGAGAAAGAAATCCTCTCACGTTTCAATTTTTACTCTCTCTCTCTCTCTCTCTCTCTCTCTCTCTCTCTCTCTCTCTCTCTCTCTCTCTCTCTCTCTCTCTCTCTCTCTCTCTCTCTCCCCCTACTCTCCCTCTTTTGTCATATCTCCCCTCCTTCACTCACCTCTGCTTACTCTCACTCCCTGTACTTCCCTCGTCCTTCCCCTCTCTTCCCTCAGCATTCTCTCCACCTGTTACTCTCCTTTCCCTCTCCCTGCCTTTTTCCCCTCAGCTCCCCTCTCTCTCTTCCACTTGTTCGGCAGATGTGGGGTAATGATTATTATTATTATTATTATTATTATTATTATTATTATTATTATTATTATTGTTGTTGTTGTTGTTGTTGTTGTTGTTGTTGTTGTTGTTGTTGTTTTAAAAGTAGTGGTGACAGTAGTTGTATAAGTAGTAGTAGTAGTAGTAGTAGTAGTAGTAGTAGTAGTTGTTGTTGTTGTTGTTGTTGTTGAAGTAGTAGTGGTAGTAGTAATAGAAGTTTTCAGCCATGATGGTGTTGATGATGATGATGATGATGATATTAATGATGATAATAATAATAGTGAAAATAATAGTGTATGATGACTGAAATGATGATGATAATGGAAATGACACCTTTTTTTTTTAATGAGGACAAGAAGAAGAACAATTATGAAAGTAACAACAATGTGTATAATAGTGATAACAACAACAACAACAACAACAACAACAACAACAAGTCAGCTGTCCATCTATTCCAGGCCAGCCCAGCAACAATCTTTACATCAACCATTAATAATATTGATACACTTTTAATATATTTCCAATCTAATTTCATTCTTATTTTTTTTTCCCAGGAATGATGACGTCACTGCCCCCTCCCGCCCCCGCCCCCTCTCCTGGCTGGGGGGCGCCCTTCTCCTCCTCCTGCTGGCCTCTTCCGGCTCAGGTAAGCAACACACACTTCCGGGTCACCTCTCTCTCTCTCTCTCTCTCTCTCTCTCTCTCTCTCTCTCTCTCTCTCTCTCTCTCTCTCTCTCTCTCTCTCTCTCTCTCTCTCTCTCTCTCTCTAGATCTTGTGTTTCATTATGTTTCGTCCATACTCCTTAAATCTCTCTCTCTCTCTCTCTCTCTCTCTCTCTCTCTCTCTCTCTCTCTCTCTCTCTCTCTCTCTCTCTCTCTCTCTCTCTCTCTCTCTCTCTCTCTCTCTCTCTCTCTCTCTCTCTCTCTCGCTGCCTTGATTAACCCTTCTATTGGACAAAGAGAGAGAGAGAGAGAGAGAGAGAGAGAGAGAGAGAGAGAGAGAGAGAGAGAGAGAGAGAGAGTTGTATGGGTCCTTTTCTACAAGACTTTTTAGAATATTTAATGGATGTATTGTGTCCTTTCTACACTACGCCCTCTCTCTCTCTCTCTCTCTCTCTCTCTCTCTCTCTCTCTCTCTCTCTCTCTCTCTCTCTCTCTCTCTCTCTCTCTCTCTCTCTCTCAAACAATTATAAAAACCGGTATATATATATATATATATATATATATATATATATATATATATATATATATATATATATATATATATATATATATATATATATATATATATAAAGTTTTTTTTTTTTTCCTCCTCCTCCTCCTCCTCCTCCTCCTCCTCCTCCTCCTCCTCCTCCTCCTCCTCCTCCTCCTCCTCGTGTCCAGAATGGTGTAATTGGCTCACGACCACCGCTAATTGGCCACTCCGAACCCTGAGCTGTTAGAGAGAGAGAGAGAGAGAGAGAGAGAGAGAGAGAGAGAGAGAGAGAGAGAGAGAGAGAGAGAGAGAGAGAGAATGGGTCATTTCAGTTCGTATTTCATGCACTGTATTTTTATTGGTGTTAACTAACCTAACCTAACCTAACCTAACCTAACCTAACCTAACCGAACCTAACCTAACCTAACCTAACCTCACCTCACCTCACCTCACCTAACTTAACCTAACCTAACCTAACCTAACCTCATCTAACCTAACCTAAGCTAACCGAACCGAACCGAACCTAACCTAACCTAACTTAACCTAATATAACTTAACCTAATCTAACCTCACCTAACTTAACCTAACCGAACCTAACTTAACATAACTTAACCTAATCTAACCTCACCTAACTTAACCTAACCTAGCCTAACTTAACCTAACCTAACTGACCTAACATAACCTAACATAACCTAATTGACTTAACCTAACGTAACCTAACCTAATTGACCTAACCTAACGTAACTTAACCTAACCTAATTAACCTAACCTAACCTATCGTAACTTAACTTAACCTAACCTAACCTTCCTTAACCTAACCTAACCTGACCTAACCTAACCTAACCTAACCTAACCTAACCTAACCAAACCTAATTAACCTAACCTAACCTAACGTAACTTAACCTAACCTAACCTAACCTAACTTAACCTAACCTAACCTAACCTAACCTAACCTAACCTAACCTGACCTAACCTAACCCTAACCTAACCTAACCTGACCTAACCTAACCTAACCTAACCTTCCTTAACCTAACCTAACCTAACCTAACCTAACCTAACCTAACCTAACCTAACCTAACCTTCCTTAACCTAACATAACCTAACCTAACCTAAGCTATTTACGAGTGAGAAATATTAGTTGAGTATAAGGTGTGATGCGGAATGTAAGAAAAATGTCACGAAGTTTGAATTGTTTTAAGAAAGGAAGGTCTTGCTGAGTGAAATGAAGGCTTTATTAATTTAGGTTAGGTTATTTATTTATTTATTTATTTTATTTTTTTATTTGTTTATTTATTTATTTATTTTTTTTAGTGATGGTGGCGATGGTGGTGGTGAAGGTGTTAATTGTAGTTAGAATAATTACTAGGATGAATGTGGACAAGAACACGAGCACTTACTACTACCACCACCACTACTACTACTACTACTACTACTACTACTACTACTACTACTACTACTACTACTACTACTACTACTGTTGCTACCACCACTACTACTATAAATCTACAACACAAATGAAGAAAACGTCAATAAATCTACAAATTAAACTGAAAAACTAACAAAACCAGTGACCACCACCACCACCACCACCACCACCACCAACAACAACAACAACAGCACGTATCTTTTAAAAATTGTTTTATTTTTGTGGGGGGGAAACATTATAACGAGGGATGGACTTCACTGGAAGAAGCTTTACTACCAATCCTCCTCCTCCTCCTCCTCCTCCTCCTCCTCCTCCTCCTCCTCCTCCTCCTCCTCCTCCTCCTCCTCCTCCTCCTCCTCCTCCTCCTCCTCCTCCTGTATCGGGCAAAAGCACGGACCGGAAGTTATCAAAATGCTCCCCTTTCCCTTCCTTTATCTTCTACCCCCTCTATCACCCATTCCACCCCTTTCCCCCCTCTCTTCCCCATCGTCCTTCCTTCTTAACCTCCCCATACACGCCCCTCACTACCCCATTCCCTTCACTTCTCTCTTCCCCATCATTACATCCTTTATACTCCCCGTCACCACCTCTCTCTCTTCCCCTCTTCTTCTTACCCATCTTCCACCATTTTCTTCCTTTTCCTCTCCCCATTTACCTCTCACCAATCATCTCTCTCCCTCTTTCTTGCCTCTTCCAAACATTATTCCCCATATTTCCTATCCTAATCATTCCTTCTCCCCTATTTATCATTCTTCTTCCTTATTCCTTTTTTTCCTCCTTTCCCTCCTTCATTCCTTCTATCTCCCCTACTCAAATTCTCTCTCTCTCTCTCTCTCTCTCTCTCTCTCTCTCTCTCTCTCTCTCTCTCTCTCTCTCTCTCTCTCTCTCTCTCTCTCTCTCTCTCTCTCTCTCTCTCTCTCTCCCCCCATCATCACCACCACCACCTCCCCTTCGTTTTTCCTCCCCTGTCCCCTGGTCCTTCATTCCCTCCCCATCGCCTCCACCCCATCTCCCCCTTCCTTCCTCCTCCCTCCCCATTTCCACCTCCTCCCCTCCCCTAACCATTATCTGGGCAGGGAAATAATTTGAGGAAGGGAAAAACCATTCGCTTCCACAGTATTACTTGTTTGTTGTTTGATAATCAGGGAGGGGGAGGAAGGGGGAGGGGGAGGGGGGAGACTGGGAGGGAGGGGAGGAAGAGTAAAGAGAGGGAGGTTAAGAGAATGGTGGAGGAAACGGAAGGAAATAGGAAGGAAATAAATGAATGGGAAAGATAGCAAAGGAAAAACAAAATAATAAGTGAGATTTTGTAAAAGAAAAATACTAAATGAAAATGGAAAAATGAAAAGTGCATTACGTTTTTTTTTCCTTTTTCCTTTTTTTCCTTTTTTTCCGTTTTCCCTTTTTTTTCGCAGGGAGGAGGATTATTATGTTTGGGAAGGTAATGGAAAAAAAATAGAGGGAAAAAAATGTGTTTATAAGTATTAAGAGATGTTGGGAGGCTGGTGGTGGTGGTGGTGGTGGTGGTGGTGGTGGTGGTGGTGGTGATGGTGGTGATGGTGGTGGTGTTATCACTCTACAATAATGATCGTTGTTTAAGAGATGGGTAATAGTGATGGTGATGATGATGATGATGATAGTGATGGTGGTGATGATTCCAATGGTGACTTAGTGATGATAGTTATTCTAGTAATGAATGATGGTGATGACTATGATGCTTATACTGATGATGATGGGTGTTGATGGTGATGATGATGATTATGATGATGAACTGCAATTGTGATAGAATTTTTAAAGATAGTGATGAAAATGATGACGATGATGATGAGTGATGATAATAATGATGATGAAAAAGAAGAATGAGGAGGCAATGGCAATAATAATGATAATGGTGATGATAATGATAATAATGATGATAATGAACATATATCCTCATAAAATTACATAATTATGATAGATTCCACGAATTTTTATTATCATTATTATTATTATTATTATTATTATTATTATTATTATTATTATTATTATTATTGTTATTATGAACCCTGTTGTCTCAATTTTCTTTTCCAATACTGATGAAATCCGAGAGAGAGAGAGAGAGAGAGAGAGAGAGAGAGAGAGAGAGAGAGAGAGAGAGAGAGAGAGAGAGAGAGAGAGCAATAAGAAAGAAAACGAAGATAAATGCTTCATCGCCACTCTCGAAGAAGCAGAAAAGAAAATGGAAGAAAGTGAATGAAATATGAGAAAAGAAAAGAGGAGATAAAAGAATAATGAAGAGGAGGAAAATAAAAAGAGTGAAGAGGAAAAATAAGGAAAAAAATACTTAAGGAATGAGGGATTAATTTCATATGGGAAATAATAAGTGGAAGAAAAAAAGGGAAAAAATGGAAGGAATGAAGAAAAATAGAGGACATGAAAGATTAAAGAAGGAAGAGGAGAATAATTATGAACGAAGGAGAGAGAGAGAGAGAGAGAGAGAGAGAGAGAGAGAGAGAGAGAGAGAGAGAGAGAGAGAGAGAGAGAGAGAGAGTAAAATAACAAAATAAATGGCAAGGGAAACAAAATGTAAAAGCTAAAAAAGAAGAATAGGAAGAAACGAGAGAGGAAAAATAAAAAGGTGAAAAAAATATTGAAGGTAAAGGGAGAGAAAAAGAATAAAAGTTACGTACAGGAAAAGGGAAAAAAAGGGAAAATAAAAGCAAGAAAAGGAGAAAAAGGTTAGATAGAAAATAATATTGTTCAATGATTTTTTCTTTCTTTAAAGGAAATACGAGAGAGAGAGAGAGAGAGAGAGAGAGAGAGAGAGAGAGAGAGAGAGAGAGAGAGAGAGAGAGAGAGAGAGAGAGAGAGAGAGAGAACTGATAACTAAATGTCGATATATTGATTTGCTGTTTTTATCTTTTTTTTTTTTTTTTTTTGGTGTGTTTGAAGTTTTTGAAAGGGAGGAGCAAGAAGAGGAGGAGGAGGAGGAGGAAGGAGAAGGAGGAAGTGGAGATGGAGAAGGAGGAGGAGGAGGAAGAGGAAAAACAAAATGCTGCTGCTACTACTACTAGTACTACTACTACTACTACTACTACTACTACTACTACTACTACTACTACTACTACTACTACTACTACTACTGCTACTACTACTACTACTACTACTACTACTACTACTACTACTACTACTCGAAGAATTAATCCATCATAAATAATTAAAGAAATTCTCCTCCTCCTCCTCCTCCTCCTCCTCCTCCTCCTCCTCCTCCTCCTCCTCCTCCTCCTCCTCCTCCTCCTCCTCCTCCTCCAGGGAAAACAGACACACAATTAACAGACATTCCGAGAGGCCGGAACTTCCTTCTCTCCCCCTCTCCCTTCTTCCTTCTCCCCTCTTTCCCCTCTCCCTACTCTTCTCCCTTGCCTTCCTGTCCCCTCTGCAGGCATCATCTCCCTCTTCCCCTCTCCCTCCCTTACTTGAGCTTATCTTACTCCTCCTCCTCCTCCTCCTCCTCCTCCTCCTCCTCCTCCTCCTCCTCCTCCTCCTCCTCCTCCTCCTCCTCCATTCTCTTCATGCCTCCATTTCCTGTCTTTTTTTTTCTTCTGCCTCTCTTCTTCTCCATTTCTTCTCTCCTTTCCCCATCTTTCCCTCCTCCTCCTCCTCCTCCTCCTCCTCCTCCTCCTCCTCCTCCTCCTCCTCCTCCTCCTCCTCCTCCTCCTCCTCCTCCTCCTCCTCCTCCTCTTCCTCCTTCTCCTTCTCCTCCTTCGTCTTCCTCTTCCTTCCCGATTCCGCTAATTATTCCATATTTATTTAGTTCTGCTTCTTGTTTCATTTTTACTTCATTTTTTTTTTCTTTCTAGGTAATTCATTGTTTTTCTCCTCTTCCGTATTTGCTTCTCATTATTCATTTGCTCCTTTTTTTTGTTTTGTTTTTTGTTAAATGATTTTTCTCTATATTCTTTTCATCATTTTTTTGTTCTTTTATCCTCTTTAATCTTGTTGTTTCTGATCGTGTTGTTGTTGTTGTTGTTGTTGTTGTTGTTGTTCTTGTTCTTTCTTATTGTTATTATTATCACATTATTATTATTATTATTATTATTATTATTATTATTATTATTATTATTATTATTATTATTATTATTACTATTACTACTACTACTACTACTACTACTACTACTACTACTACTACTATTACTACTACTACTACTACTACTATTACTACTACTACTATTATTACATTACTATTACAGATCATAGAGAAAATAAAAAAATTTAAAAAAAATTTAAATGAAAGGTAAAGATTTGGACAGAGAGAGAGAGAGAGAGAGAGAGAGAGAGAGAGAGAGAGAGAGAGAGAGAGAGAGAGAGAGAGAGAGAGAGAGATGTTTGTTCTTATTCGATCCCCGTTCTTCTCCCATCAAGAATCGAGAGTCAGGGGAATACTCTCTCTCTCTCTCTCTCTCTCTCTCTCTCTCTCTCTCTCTCTCTCTCTCTCTCTCTCTCCAAATCTTTATCTTTCATTTCTCTATTCCTTTTTTTATTTTCTTGCATTTGTTTTCTTTGTCTTTATTCTTTTCTTTTTCTTTATAATATGTGTTTTTGTGTGTGTGTGTTTTCGCCTTTTCTTTTCTTGTCTCTTGGTTTACTTAATTTTCTCTTCTCC
>NC_087161.1:3712500-3727500 GCF_035594125.1 Scylla paramamosain
TGTGTGTGTGTGTGTGTGTGGAGGAGGAAGAGGAGGAAGTGAAGGTAATTTTGGGCTTAGAAAGGGAGAGGAGAGAGGAGAGAGGGAGGGAAGGAAGGAGAGGAGAAGAGGAGAGTTTGCAAGTGTCCCGGAAGGAAAGAAGGAAGGAGGGAAGGAAGGAAGAATGAGAGAAGCAGGAGATACATGGAGGAAATGGGCAGAGGATGAGAGAGAGAGAGAGAGAGAGAGAGAGAGAGAGAGAGAGAGAGAGAGAGAGAGAGAGAGAGAGAGAGAGAGAGAGAGAGAGAAAGGAAGACGTGAATAAATGGGAAATAATCGAAATAGTAGTGAGAGGAAGTAGCGAAAAGAGGAAAAGGAAGAATAAGAGGAAGAGGAAGAGGGGAGAACTAAAATTATTGCAAGGAATAGATAAATAAAGGACAAAACACACACACACACACACACACACACACACACACACACACACACACACACACACACACACACACACACACACACACACACAGCAACAGGAGAGATAGGAAGACAGGTAGAGAAGAGAGGAGAGGAAGGCAATGGAAGAGAAGGAGGAGGAGGAGATGAGAGGGGAAGTGAGGGGAGGGGAAGGGAAGAGAGGGGAGACCAATCTACTCAATTAGAAGTGTAGGGAGTTGAGGGGATTGGAAAGGATTAGTGTGTACGTATGGTAAACAAGTGTGTGTGTGTGTGTGTGTGTGTGTGTGTGTGTGTGTGTGTGTGTGTGTGTGTGTGTGTGTGTGTGGCAAGGGTAATAACGCTAACTTGTTTATTTGTGTTTTTTCTTTTTTTCTTTTTTTTTTTGTTATTTTCTATATGGTGGTGGTGGTGGTGATGGTGGTGGTGGTGGTGGAGGGTAGATAGAGTAGGAAGGAAGGGTAAGTGGATGGGTGATGGTGGATAAGTGGCTGGTAAGAGGAGGTAGTGGGGTGGAAGTTGTTATTGGTGGTGGTGGTGGTGGTGGTGGTGGTGGTGGTGGTGGTGGTGGTGGTTTAGGAGGAGATTAAGAGAGAAATAACTTTGAAGGATTAATTTGTTGGTTTAATGAGTGACTGTCTGACTGATGACCCTGTATGTGTGTGTGTGTGTGTGTGTGTGTGTGTGTGTGTGTGTGTGTGTGTGTGTGTGTGCAGACAGGTGTACACATAAACAGGCATTACAGTGTATAAGTTAATGGCGGCGTGAAACGGTTAATACAGTTAGACACAAAGTTACGATACTAATTCACGTATACTACCCCTTTTTTTTTTTTTTATCCCCACTGAAACATTTAAGCTCCATTATTCTCCATACAAAGTTACACATGGCCACTCATCTGCCTCTCAATTATACATCACTTATACATTAAAAGTTTGCCTGTACGAGTCGCGATATATTTAACACAAGATAACCCACTTGATATTAATGCGCCTCTGGTTTCAAATAACATATGTATTTATTTAATTTGACGTACAAAGTTATTTACTCTTACGTTCTTCTCTCGCGTTACTGACGTGGCGCCTTTAAATGTCCTTGGGAGGTGGTGACACAAGTTAGAGAGACTGAGAGAGAGAGAGAGAGAGAGAGAGAGAGAGAGAGAGAGAGAGAGAGAGAGAGAGAGAGAGAGAGAGAGAGAGAGAGAGAGAGAGAGAGAGAGAGAGAGAAGCAGACAGACAGATTCATATGTAAACAGATAGACAGATGGACCTACAGATAGATAGATAGAGAGGTAGTTAGAAAGATAGAGAAATATATAGGTAGATAGATAGATAGATAGATAACCTGAGGGGATGAAGAGCGGAATAAAAGATGAGAAAAAGAGAAGGTTGGGTGAAGTTTTTTTTATAAGTGATGTTGTTGTGTTTTTTTAAAGAGGGAGAGAAAATGAAGTGAGGAGAAGTTAGTGGGAAGGGAAAAAAGGGGGAAATATTCGTGATGACAATTTATTTATTCATTTAGACATATAGACTAAACAGATTGATTGTCTAAATGAGGAACAAACATAGCTGATAGAAAAACAAAACAAAACAAACAAACAAACATATAGAAACATAGGTGGTAGTAGTGCAGATCAAACATTTATTAGTCGAAGTTTTTCCTGTCTCGAACCCACTGGAGGGAAACAAACATCAGCAAACATGATAACATCGATAAGCTTAAGGATCGCTACCCGCCGCTGCTTGGAATAGGATTAGATTAAGGATTACCTGACACTTGCTAACGCCACTCTTAATCTCGTAACCTTCGCCGCTGCCTGATAAATCTTTCCCCGCTGTCACCTTCAACTTGTAGGAAATTCTTTGTGGTTGAGTCTCTATTTATTGTGTAGGTAAGAAAAGATATTAACTAGGCTCAGTTTTTTTATTTATTTTTTTTTTCAATCTTTTCCAATCTTTTTTTTTTCATCAATACTTGTTACTTGCAGTTTTTGAGATTTTTATATTGTTATTGTGCTTCGTTCTTTCTGAAGCATTTATGTGGCTAAGAAGAGACAAAATTTATTCTCCTTTTTCTTCTTGTGTCTCCTCCTTTTCTGATCTTTTTCTTTTTTGTTTTTTTTTTATATTCTTTAGAGTGTTCGTTTAATAATTCATTTTCTTATTTTTTTTTCCATTTTTCCCTCTTTTTTTTTCCTTTCTCTCTTTTATTCTATTGACAAAAACCATACATACAGTAACGACACACACACACTTACACACACACACACACACACACACACACACGCACAGTTTATAATAATACCCGTTTTCTTTTCCCGTTTGTATAAAGCACTATATTTTGTTGTATTCTGTGTATAGTGTTAAGTTATTTGTGCTGGGGAGTGAAATATAGAAAAGAGATTGTATTGCTGGAGAGAAATGAAGGCGGTGTTGAAATGTGTGTGTGTGTGTATGTGCCTGTGTGTGTGTGTGTGTGTGTGTGTGTGTGTGTGTTCTATGTATATTTTTTGTATCTGGAATGGTTAAAAGGGAGAGGGGTGTGTATTTATGAGAGAGAGAGAGAGAGAGAGAGAGAGAGAGAGAGAGAGAGAGAGAGAGAGAGAGAGAGAGAGAGAGAGAATATATATGCATCACACTTCAGCTGTATTGTGGGTGTAGAAAAAAAGTAAAAAAAAATAGGAGAGTGTAGGAGGGACTGTGTAAGCGACACTAGAAAACACTTGAAGGAAGGACATGTGTGTGTGTGTGTGTGTGTGTGTGTGTGTGTGTGTGTGTGTGTGTGTGTGTGTGTGTGTTTGTCTTACATATTCTAAACGATAATTCTCTCTCTTTCTCTCCCTTCTCTGTGTCTTCCTTTTTTTTTTCCTATTTTTTTTGTTGTCCTTATATTTTCTTCTATTTTCCTGGTGTTTTCATGGATGGCGCAGTGGTGTGGGGACTGCGCCTTTTGACTGATGATCCCGGGTTCGAATCCTGGTATGAGCGCCATGTAGTGGGAGAAGAAGCGATTCCTTGTTTTTTTCTTCTATTTTTTTTTCTTTATTACTTTTCTGTGTGTGTGTGTGTGTGTGTGTGTGTGTGTGTGTGTGTGTGTGTGTGTGTGTGTGTGTGTGTGTTTAGTATTTCCCCTTTTCATTTTGTAGATTTCCTTTTTATTTCCCTACTTCGCGATTATAATTTCCTTCACACTGCTTTTTTTCCCCTTTATTTCCCTCTCTTTCTCTTTCTTCTTGTTATTTTTCCCTTTATTCTCTTTATTTTTATTCCTCATATTGTTATTATTCTTTCTATATACGACATCTATGTATCTCCATTTTAATCTTGCTTTCCTTCTCCTCCTCCTCCTCCTCCTCCTCCTCCTCCTCCTCCTCCTCCTCCTCCTCCTCCTCCTCCTCCTCCTCCTCCTCTTTTCTTCCTTCCTTTGTACGTTTTTATCTTCGTGTCCTTCCTCCTATCCCATGTCAGTGAAGCGAGAGAGAGAGAGAGAGAGAGAGAGAGAGAGAGAGAGAGAGAGAGAGAGAGAGAGAGAGAGAGAGAGAGAGAGAGGCCAACGTCGGAAGCGAAAAGATTGATGGCTGAAGGGAGGAAGGAAGAAGTGAAGGAAGGAAGGAGCGAGAGAGAGAGAGAGAGAGAGAGAGAGAGAGAGAGAGAGAGAGAGAGAGAGAGAGAGAGAGAGAGAGAGAGAGGTCATAAAAGTTAGCAACAATGTAAATAAAGTGGTGAAAATATGAGGTGTTGCATGAGTGTACAGATGAAGAAAGTGATAAAGACGATGAGAGAAAGAGAGACGGAGAGAAAAATAAATAACAACGTAGAAGAAACAAGAAACAACAACAACAACAACAACAACAACAGCAGCAGCAAACAAGAGAGAAAGGATAAAAGGGGAGAAAAAAAAAACGAGAAGTGAGAAAATACATGATAATGAACATAATTCCCAAACACACACACTTAATAAAAAAGAAAGAAAAAGAAGAAGAAGGAGAAAGAGGGAGAAAACGAAATAAATGAAGGAAGGAATGAAGGACATATTTTCCTCCTCCTCCTCCTCCTCCTCCTCCTCCTCCTCCTCCTCCTCCTCCTCCTCCTCTGAGCAGATGTTATCCTGATTAAGACTATTGAAGAGGGAGGGAGAGAGAGGGAGAGAGAGAGAGAGAGAGAGAGAGAGAGAGAGAGAGAGAGAGAGAGAGAGAGAGAGAGAGAGAGAGAGAAAGGTCAATTTGCTGTTATTCTCCTTGTTGTTTTTATTGCAATTATTCTTATTGTTCTTATTTTATAATTTGCTATGTAGTATTGTATTTCTCCCTTCTTTCTCCTTCTTTTTTCTCCCTCTTTCGTTTTTCTTCATGTTTTTTTTTTATTTCTCTGTCTCGTTCTTTTAGCATTTATTTTACTTTATTTCCATCAACACCATCACCACCACCATTAGTATCACCATTTCTTTTATTTTTTTCCCCTCTCACTCTACCTCTTTCCCTCTTTCTTCTTCTCTTTATCTCTCTGTCTCTCCTTCTTTCCCCCAAAACTGACTAACCAACAGTCTTATTCACTTATTTATCTATTTATTTATTTATCTTCTTATGTATATATCTACTATTTATTGGTATTTACCCACACTTGCACCTTCCTTCACATAACCATCACACCACCTTACTGTGTGTGTGTGTGTGTGTGTGTGTGTGTGTGTGTGTGTGTGTGTGTGTGTGTGTGTGTGTGTGTGTGTGTCCCTCCCTCCCTCCCTCCCTTCAATTTCTTTCAGCATTCATCTGTCAATTTCTTCCTTCACAACTTCTAAGATAGTTTTCCTCTCCCTCCTCCAAGGCGCTGACGTGAGGGAGAGGAGGGAGTGAGCGAGGGAGAGAGGGAGAGAGAGGGTTGAGAGGGTAGAGAAGGAGGGAGAACGGCAATGATGATGGAGTGGGTGAGGCAAGGAGAGATGCTGGGAAGAAGTGTGGAATGAAGGAAGGAAGGAAAGAAAAAGTTACTGGAAGAAGCAAAGATAAGAAGAAATAAAGGAAGGTAGTAAGAAGAGGGGGGAAGGAAAGGTGTAGGAAGGAAGGAATGAAGGATTAACTGAGAGGAAGAAAGGTAGGGAGGAAGAAAAGTTATAACGAAAAAGAAATGGAACGAGAGAAAGAAAAAGAAAGAAAAAGTTTGTAAAAATGTTGTACAGAGAGAGAGAGAGAGAGAGAGAGAGAGAGAGAGAGAGAGAGAGAGAGAGAAACAATAAGAAGAAAACGAGAGAAAATTGCACGAAGAAGGAAGGAAGACAATAATAAAAAAGAGAAAAAAACCGAATGGGAATTAGCAAGAAAAAAGAATAATAAAAAGAGAAGATCAATAAAAGATAATAACTTGCAAAAATACACCAATACAATTAACTTTCTTTTCAGAGAGAGAGAGAGACAGACAGACAGACAGACAGACAGACAGACAGACACTGAGTTTGTGCCTGGATGCTTTACCCTCTCTCTCTCTCTCTCTCTCTCTCTCTCTCTCTCTCTCTCTCTCTCTCTCTCTCTCTCTCTCTCTCTCTCTCTCTCTCTCTCTCTCTCTCTCTCTCTCTCTCTCTCTCTCTCTCTCTCTCTCTAATCCTCTGATCCCCAGTGCATCGGTTTGGGATTAATAACTACGATAGAATGTTATATGGCAGTGCCGGGCAAAACTAATCCCCTATTTCAGTGGGATTCAGACAAAGAAGGAGAGAGAGAGAGAGAGGGGAGAGAGAGGGGAAGAGTAGGAGAGGGGAAGTGTATTTTTTAACAGGTGAAGTTATGCATTGGGGAAGGAAGAGGAAGGAACGATGGGAAGAGGATGAGGAAAGGGGTGTCAACATTTTTTTTCCTTCGTGAGGGGAAGTGAGGGGAAAGTTAGTGGGAGAGGGGAAATGAGGGGAAAAAAGGGGAGGGTGAGGTTATTTTTGTAGGTGAGGTTCTTGTGTTTTTAAAGAGGGAGGGGAAATGAGGGGGAAAAGAAGTTAGTGGAGGGGAATGAGGGGAAAATATTCGTAAGGAAAATGTATTTATTTGTTTATTTATTTTTGTGTTTGCAAGTGAAGTTATGTAGATAGAAGGGAAGGGAAAGGATAAAGGAGGAAGAAGCTTAGTTTGGAAGGGATAGAGAAAGGGGGAAGGAAAAATAAGATTAGGAGGGAGTAGATGGGGAAAATGAAAGGAAAGAATACAAAAAGAAGGGGAAAGGAAGGGGAAAGTTGAGAAAGGAGAAAAGCAAGAGTTAGTTTGGGAAAGGAAGAGGAAAAGAGGAGAAAGAGAAAGAGAGAGAAAGGGAATAGAATATAAAGAGGAAGAGGGAATAAAGTAATATATTTTATCATTTTTATTATGTAATACAAACTTTCAAATAACACTCCTATTTGTTTATTTATTTATTTATTTACTTGTTTGTTTGTTTATTCATTTATTTATTTATTTTTCAGTATTAATATAAATTTCTTTCATTTAATTCTTACTTTTTTATTTTTTTCTAAAGACGAGAAAATCTAACGATATCAAATTACCAAGAAAGAAATGAGAAAATGAGTCAAAGAGAGAGAATAATGGCCATGACAGAGAGAGAGAGAGAGAGAGAGAGAGAGAGAGAGAGAGAGAGAGAGAGAGAGAGAGAGAGAGAGAGAGAGAGAGAGCGGTAAAATGAGACACAGAGGGAGACAAATTCGTTCCCACAAATATTCACAAAGTCACATCTCCTCCTCCTCCTCCTCCTCCTCCTCCTCCTCCTCCTCCTCCTCCTCCTCCTCCTCCTCCTCCTCCTCCTCCTCCTCCTCCTCTTCATTTCTTTTCCTTAGTCTCCTCTTCTTTCTTCCTTCTTTCTTTTCTCTCCATCTCCTCTACACCTCCTCCTCCTCCTCCTCCTCCTCCTCCTCCTCCTCCTCCTCCTCCTCCTCCTCCTCCTCCTCCTCCTCCTCCTCCTCCTCGTCCTTTTATTGTATTTTCTTCCCTCATCCGTTTCCTTTCCTTAATTTTAGCATTGTATTATTATTTCTCTCTCTCTCTCTCTCTCTCTCTCTCTCTCTCTCTCTCTCTCTCTCTCTCTCTCTCTCTCTCTCTCTCTCTCTCTCTCTCTCTCTCTCTCTCTCTCTCTCTCTCTCTCTCTCTCTCTCTCTCTCTCTCTCTCTCTCTCTCTCTCTCTCTCTCTCTCTCTCTCTGTTGCATCATATGCTTGTAGGAAAAGAAAAATAGGAAGATAATCAGGATGAATGTGTGTGTGTGAGAGAGAGAGAGAGCGAGAGAGAGAGAGAGAGAGAGAGAGAGAGAGAGAGAGAGAGAGAGAGAGAGAGAGAGAGAGAGAGAGAGAGAGCTGGCAACAGTAAAATAAAAAAAAATATGAGATGGAGATAAAAGTGGATAAAGAGATGAGAGAGAGAGAGAGAGAGAGAGAGAGAGAGAGAGAGAGAGAGAGAGAGAGAGAGAGAGAGAGAGAGAGAGAGAGAACGATAATACTCTAATGAGATTACGAATATTAAGCAAATAAAACAGAAAAAAAGTGGATTAAAGAGAATTCGCAGATGAGCAAGAGAGAGAGAGAGAGAGAGAGAGAGAGAGAGAGAGAGAGAGAGAGAGAGAGAGAGAGAGAGAATGATGGGGGAGCACTGAATTATATTTAACATCTGTAAAATTAGAAGTTTGATGTGGCAGAATGAGCTGAAAGATAGGAAGCGTGGGGAGGAAATTAAAGAGAGAGGGGGAGAGAGAGAGAGAGAGAGAGAGAGAGAGAGAGAGAGAGAGAGAGAGAGAGAGAGAGAGAGAGAGAGAGAGAGGAAAGGGGGATAAGAAAAGAAGGGAGGATTTGAGGAAGGAAAGATCGATTTTATTTACCAGAGAGAGAGAGAGAGAGAGAGAGAGAGAGAGAGAGAGAGAGAGAGAGAGAGAGAGAGAGAGACTACGAAACTTATAACTCAGTAACGACGATCTACATACCACTTTAAACACAGTAAGCGTGGGAGAAAAGGATAGAAATAACGCAAGGATTTCTCCCCGCCCACTTTTGCCGCCGATAAGCTTGAGGGAACCAACACAGCACGAGGTACATTAAAGGCAGCGTGTGTAAGGAGGAATGGTGCACAGAGGAAGGTTGAAGGAATATACCGTGCTACACTGTTACCAACGCTATGTGTGTGTGTGTGTGTGTGTGTGTGTGTTGGTGGTAGTTGTGATGGTAGTAGTAGTAGTAGTAGTAGTAGTAGTAGTAGTAGTAGTAGTAGTAGTAGTAGTGAGAAGAAGAAGAAGATTAGTGATGTAATGCAAATGGTAAGAAGAAATCAACAAAAAAAAAAATAAAAGGGTTTGTCTTTACACTGATAATAATGATGATGATGATGATGATGATGATGATGATGATGAGAAAAAGGAAAAGAACTAAAAAGGAAAAGACAGTTTCATTTCTACGCTTTTCATCACAAAAAAAAATCAAACGAAAAAAAAAGAAAAATAAAGATTTGTTCATTAAAACCTACATTCCGGAAATATGTAATCAGAGAGAGAGAGAGAGAGAGAGAGAGAGAGAGAGAGAGAGAGAGAGAGAGAGAGAGTAGATCAATATTATTTCCTCAGAGATTTGGAGTCACGTGGTTAATTTGAATATATAATTTACTGTTAACATCTTGATCCAATCTCTCTCTCTCTCTCTCTCTCTCTCTCTCTCTCTCTCTCTCTCTCTCTCTCTCTCTCTCTCTCTCTCTCTCTCTCTCTCTCTCTCTCTCTCTCTCAGGACTTATTGGGAAAATCATGGTAAACAGAGGGAAGAAGGGAAAGAGGGGAGGCTTGATGCTATATTTTTTTCCCTCCCACTTCTCCCCTCTTTCTTCCTCTCCTTCTCTCCCTCTCTTCCATCTTCCCTCCATCCCATTCCTCTTTTCTCCTCTCCATTAAGTTCTCTCCACCCTTCTCCCACATTTGTTTTGTCAAGTGGAGGAATGACAAAGGAGAGAGAGAGAGAGAGAGAGAGAGAGAGAGAGAGAGAGAGAGAGAGAGAGAGAGAGAGAGAGAGAGAGAGAGAGAGAGAGAGACTTGTACAGACTTTTTTGATCTTCAGTGATCTGAGAAAATAGAGGAGGAGGAATAAAAGAATAAGGAAGAACAAGAGGAGAAGAGGAGAAGGAGGAGGAGAAGAGATGGAGCGAGAGATGGAAGAGAGATTAGCTGAAGGGGAGGAAGATGGAAAGAGGGAAGGGAGAGAAGAGAGAGAGAGAGAGAGAGAGAGAGAGAGAGAGAGAGAGAGAGAGAGAGAGAGAGAGAGAGAGAGAGAGAGAGAGAGAGAGAGAGAGAGAGAGAGAGAGAGAGAGAGAGAGAGAGAGAGAGAGAGAGAGAGAGAAGAACACGAAAAGAAAGCGTTAAGGTGATAAAGCAAGAGAGAGAGAGAGAGAGAGAGAGAGAGAGAGAGAGAGAGAGAGAGAGAGAGAGAGAGAGAGAGAGAGAGAGAGAGAGAGAGAGAAATAATTGTATGACTTAAAAAAATAAATTCATACATTATATATAGAAAAAAAAACATAAGAAAAACAGAGGAAAAAATTAGGAAAAGTCAATAAATGCAAAAAAAGAAAAAAAATGCAATATTGAAAGAATAAGATGGAAAAGGGAGGAGGAGGAGGAAAAGGAGGAAGTAGAAAGAAGGAGGGAGGAAAGAGGAGGAGGAGGAGGAGAAGAAGGGGAAATGTCTAAGAGGTTTATATGATATTAGATAAAGGAAGGGAGGAAGAAACACACACACACACACACACACACACACACACACACACACACACACACACACACACACACACACACACACACACACACACGTATACAAGCACACACACTTACGCACACATAAAAAAGGCCATTTCCTCACACTTTCCCCTCATTCTTCCCCTCACTTCCCCTCACAAGAAATCGCCCCTAGCGCATGTGTTAAGGGGAATGGATCTATTATGTATATAAGGAGGGGGGAGTGAGGGGAAGTTGGGAGAAGGGGGGTGGTCTTTCCCCTCTCCCCTCCCCTCCCCTCCCCTCTTCCCTCATCCCAGTACTCTCATATATTACATAAAAATATTTGGATGTTTATTTTTTGTTATATTTTTTGTTTTTATTACATATTTTGTTGTTGTTGTTGTTGTTGTTTCTTTGTTCGTTTGTTTGTTGTTTGTTGTTGTCATTGTTTTTATTTATTTATTTTCTAATATTGTGTTGTTTTATTTACATGTTTGTTTGTGCTTTATGATTTGCTTTGATTTAGAGAGAGAGAGAGAGAGAGAGAGAGAGAGAGAGAGAGAGAGAGAGAGAGAGAGAGAGAGAGAGAGAGAGAGAGAGAGAGAGTGAGTTTATTTGTTTGTTTGTTGCTTACTAATTTCCGTTTTCTTTCTTCCACAGGTAAAAATTCAGGTGGTCTTGATGGAACAGGTGAGAGAGAGAGAGAGAGAGAGAGAGAGAGAGAGAGAGAGAGAGAGAGAGAGAGAGAGAGAGAGAGAGAGAGAGAGAGAGAGAGAGAGAGTCTTCCTCCGCTTCTATAAACTCATCTTTTATTATTTTTCTCTCACCCTTCTCCTCTTTCATCCTATTTCCCTTCCATCTACTTTTTTTCTCTCTCTCCCCTCTCTTCCTCTTTGTCTTTTTCCATTTCTTTCCTCTCTCCTTCCTCTTCTTTATGTCCATTCTTCCTGTTCATTTTCCTCTCTTTTTCACTCATATATTTTTATTCTCCCCCACTTCTCTCCTTTCCTCCCCCGTCTTTCTCCCCTCCTTCCCCTCTCCTACTTTCTTCATATTTCCTCTTCCGGTGTCCATTTTTTTCTCTTTTTCCCCTTCCTCTTTCTTTCCATCTCCTTCCATTCCTCTTTCTTTTATTTTTTATTCTCTTCATTTACCCTTCTCTTTCTATTCGTTAGTTTCTTTATCTTTTCTCATTTCTTATTTTCTCCCCTTTCCTCCTATCTCCCTGCTTTCCTTTCCTTCTTTTTCTTCATTCTTTACTCATCTATCCTTCTTTTACCATTTCTTACAGCTTTTCCATCTTCCCCCTTCATTTTCCCCTCTCTCTTCCTTTTCCTTCCTTTCCATTCATCCTTCTCTTCTTCTTCCTACTTTCCTCTGCTCCAGTTTTTCCTACTCCTTTTCTTCCCTTCTCTTCTCTCTCCCTTCTCTTCCTGCTTCCCTTCATTTTCCTCTGTCTCTTCCATTCCTTTCCTTCATAGTTCTCTTTTTCCCACTTCCTGTTTCTGTTCCAATCCTTCTTACAGCTTCTTCCTCTTCCCCTCCCTTCCCCTCGTTTTCCCACACCCATTAAGATCCACGGCCCCATTTCCCCACAGAGGATGTTAAGCTCTGAGGGGAAAAATCTTGCCCTTGGAATTTCCTTCGCGCGAATAATGAAATTTCGATATCACGAGGGGGAAAAAATAACATAATAGCTGTAATCTTTTTCCCATTTTCTGTAAACAACTTTTTTTTTTGGGGGGGGGGGACTGGTTTAGTTTGGAGATGCTTATTTTATTTTAGTCGATGTGGTTTTACGTTTTCTGTGGAAGTAAGTGTGTGTGTGTGTGTGTGTTTTGTTCTAATATACTACGTACTTTGCTTTTTTTTATTTCCTTTTCTTCTTCTTCTTCTTTCTTCTTCTTCATCATCTTCTTTTTTATTTATTTATTTTTATTTTTTTTATGTTTCAGTGTTTGTGTCGTACGTCTTTTGTCGATGGTTCGTTTGTGTTTCCAGGTGAAGATCGTGAATTAATTATGGTAAGGTGGTGGTACTAGTAGTAGTAGTAGTAGTAGTAGTAGTAGTAGTAGTAGTAGTAGTAGAAAAGAAAAACAAGAAGAAGAGGAAGAGGAAAAAAATGATGTTATAGTAGTAATGTAGTAATAGTATTTGCATTATTATTATTATTGGTAGTAGTAGTAGTAGCAGTAGTAGTAGTAGCAGTAGTTGCAGCATTCTCAGCAGCAGCAGTAATAGTATCAACAGTAGTACCAGTAGTCTGAAGAGCAATGAAATTAGAAGACAACAGAGGTGCAGTACAGAAATGAGCTGAGGGCGAGGGGAGGGAGCACGAGGCGAGGGAAGGAGTGCGGTAATGCGATCAGGGTGGCGGGGAAGTGCATAGCCAGTAATTGAGTAATGATAAGACGCCAACAACCAGAGTAATACAAGCTGATGAGGAGAGAGAGAGAGAGAGAGAGAGAGAGAGAGAGAGAGAGAGAAATTTGAATCTTGAACAGTATCCCTTTAAATAAACAGGAAAAAGACTGAGATATTCCTGAAATTTTAAGACTTGTAAAAAAAAATATATATTAGATAACTTTACTCTCTAGAAGAAAGAAAAAATTGTAAAGCACCCTGTTAATAAACCAAGAAAATGCTAATAATAAAGAAAGTACTAATGTTGTAGGTTTTAAGACTTGCTAACTACACCCTTTGAACAGTGAAGACAATCAGACCTCCAGTAAGGAAAAGAATTGAACTGTGCCCCGCTGATAGACAAGAGTTGAATGATATCACGAATTTAAGGCTTAACCCCCCCCCACCCCCAGGCGAAAAAAAAATTAGTAAATAAAAATAGATAAATAAATAAATAAATAAATAAAATAAAATAAGTAAATACAACTCGACGCTCTAATATGAATAAATGAATAAATAAATAAATAAATAAATAAATAGCTAATCTAAGCATTTGATTTGATATTAGACAAAAAAAACACTAATACATACCTCTTAATGTAAGATTTACCAACCACCCTAAAAAAAAATAAATAAATAAAAAAGACGAACAATAATAATAATAATAATAAAAACTGATTTAAACATTCAGCCTAACGGGAATCGAACCTTGAATCAACACTCATAAGGGCAAGACATTTAACCACCGAGCCACAACCACCGTAGTAGTAGTAGTAGTAGTAGTAGTAGTAGTAGTAGTAGTAGTAGTAGTAGTAGTAGTAGTAGAAGAAACACGTATTATCAGTAGCGGTTACGTGACGTGCTAAATGGGGGAGGAAGGGAGAGGGGAGGGGACTGGCAGCTGTTAGGGCAATGACGTCACTCGTAATCACTAGTTGTGGTGACGGTGACGAATGGTGACGGGGCGGGGCAGGAGGCGGCCAGGATGGGGGGCGGGGCAGGAAGGGACCAGGGGGTGGGTACGGGGCTGGGAGGGTGTTAGGCGAGTGTTAACAGCTGCGACGGTCGTTAGGTGGGGGTATTAGTTGTAGTGGCCGTGGCAGTAGTGAAGTTAATGAAGTTGTGGTAGTAGTAGTAGTAGTAGTAGTAGTAGTAGTAGTAGTAGTAGTAGTGGTGGTGATGGTGGTGGTTGTTGTTATTATTGTTTTTGTGATAGATGTTACCAATACTAGTTCGGTATACAGAAAGTAGTGGTGGTAGTAGTAGTATAACTGTAGTAGTAGTAGTAGTAGTAGTAGTAGTAGTAGTAGTAGTAGTAGTAGTAGCAGCAGCAGTAGTAGTAAGAGTAGCAGCAGCAGCAGGAGCAGTAGCAAAAACAATAACACCAAACAACAAAAGCAAGAACTACTACTACTACTACTACTACTACTACTACTACTACTACTACTACTACTACTACTACTACTACTACTACTACTATACTACTACAACTACTACTACTACTACTATGATAATAATTGTTTTAATAATAATGATAATGATTATAATAATAACAATGATAAAAACAACAACAAAAACAACAATAATAACAACAACAACAACAACAACAACAACAATAATAATAATAATAATAACCATCCATTTTTTTCCTTCCAATTCGTTTATCGTGTCTAATCCCAAGATACATTTAGCATCAGTTCCCTCGCCCCCTTAGCTAATGGAACAGCCCTCCCCCTTTGCCCTCCCACCCTCCCTCCTTCCCTCCCTCCCTCCCTCCCTCCCTCCCTCCCTTCTTGGTAGTGTTAGACAAGCACATTATTACTGCACCCCTCCTCCTCCTCCTCCTCCTCCTCCTCCTCCTCCTCCTCCTCCTCCTCCTCCTCCTCCTCCTCCTCCTCCTCCTCCTCCTCCTCTCTATTATTCTTCCTTTTTTTCTCTTCCTTATTCTCCTCTGTTTACTTTTCATTCTCCCTATCATTTGTTCTTCTAATTTTTCTCTCCACCTTCTTTTCTTCTTTTTGTTCTTCCTCCTCTTATTCTCTTATTCTTTCTCCTTTTATCCCCTCACATATTCTATTCCTTAATTTGTACCCACTGCCCTCCCTCCCTTCCTTCCTTCTATTCCTTTCTCTCTTTTTCTTTTTCTCCCTCCCTCCACCTCACTTTATCTCCTCTCCCTCTCCCCTCCCTCTCCTTCTCTCTCTCTCTCTCTCTCTCTCTCTCTCTCTCTCTCTCTCTCTCCCCTCCCACTCCCCCCAAACTGTCATGCGCCGCGTGCCCTAAATTATGTGACAATATTTTACTTGCTGTCTATATAAGGGGCAGGCTGGCCGTACACTATAATTTGGTGTGTGTGTGTGTGTGTGTGTGTGTGTGTGTGTGTGTGTGTGTGTGTGTGTGTGTGTGTGTGTGTGCAACCTTCCCTTCCCTTGCCTGTGACAGAAATAACGGAATGAGTG
>NC_087161.1:3750000-3755000 GCF_035594125.1 Scylla paramamosain
CCTATTTTCCGAACTGCATTACAGCTTTTCTTGTCTTCCTTCGTTTCATTATTCATTATTTATTCCTTCCTTCCTTCATTCATTCATTCATGCTTTGATTAATGCAGTTTAATTACTGATTTATTTGTATATTTTGCATTCAATAATAGTTTATGCATATTAATGTTTCGATTATGATGATGATGATGGTGGTGGTGGTGGTGGTGGTTGTGGTTGTGGTTGTGGTGGCAGTGGTAGAAGAAAAACAACAACAACAGCAACAACAACAACAACAACAACAACAACAACAACAACAACAACAACAAGTGGAAGGTAGAAATCATTGGCGGAGGAGGAGGAGGAGGAGGAGGAGGAGGAGGAGGAGGAGGAGGAGAACAATAATACAATGTAACTTAACTACAATTTTTCATTTCCACTTTTCATATATATTTCTGAACGGTCTAAGTTTCATATCGACGCATCAAACTTTTATTTATTCAGAAAATATTCACTTTTACTTTAATCTTTAATCTACTTTTTTTTTCTCCCAATCCTCAAAATACTTGGCAACATTATTTTTTTTCTCCCGTCTATGTTCATTCTTGCTTTTTTTTTTTATATATATAATTCTTCACGGTCTAAATTGGATACCGACGAATCTTACTTTTTATTCATTCACACACACTCATGTTTTATTTATTTTCACTTTTTTCCCCCCTCCGTTGTTTGTTTGGACGCAACTCTGTGTGTGTGATGTACAGCGGAGGTCAGAAGTCCAGTACCCACCATGCACTGCGTCTGTGTTTGGTGTTTTCTTTATTTTTTTTCTTTCGTTCTTTTTTCTACTCTCAAATCCTACGATATGCTGATAATATCATAAGAAACCTGAGAAGTTACTGATTTTTTATATATATTCTTTTTTATTAGAGGACTGTGGAGGAGGTGGAGGAGGAGGTAGAGGTGATGGAAGAGGAGGAGGAGATGAAGAAGGTGATGGAGGAGGAAGAGGCGGACATGTCTCACTAAAACCTCTTCATCTGAGTGCGTTACATAACATAAAGATCGACATTTTTACACGCATTTGGTGCTTCATCAGACGTGTTTTTTCAAGGGACACAGAGACGAGACGTTGCGTTATTATGGATGCTTTTAACCTTTCATGGTACGTACATAAATATTCCTGGTTAAACTAAAACCTCTTAGAGCGCCTTACATGATATAAACATCCACATTTTTAAGCGCTTTGTTCTCTCGTCAGGCGCGTTTTCAATGGACACAAAGGTGATTAGCTTGCTTGTTGTGGATCTTTTTACCATTCGCTGGTATGTAAATAAGTATTCCACGTTAAGCTCCTTTGATGGTACAGAGAGGCGGAAGTCTTGTTAAACTATCGCAAGAATCATGATAACACCCTTGAGAGCTCCACTCACTTCTGCTGTTGTGTGCTTACCTTTTGAGACTATCTGGTACGTCTCTCCTTAATTTCTAATCGGTCTGAGACATCTTTACTTGTTCGACAGCCGCCTCAAATGTTTAAACTGGTTAGAAATTGCAAAAACTATTCTTTTTTTCATTCCTTTCTTTGGTGTAGATGCTTTTAAAGATTTCATGCATTGCTTCTGCTGTTAAGTTTCGTGTCGCGGTGAAAGGGTTAAGATATGTGAAGCTAAGAAATTTAACAGGCCAGCTTTTTTTTTTTTTATGTTCTTCCAAATTCACAAGTATAAAAAAAAAAAAGAAGAAAAGGAAGAAAAAAGCTGGGTAGTTTAATTTTCAAGGTGTGGCTTTCCTTTGACTTGAAGTGTCTGGAGAGAGGAGCATCAAGGTGACTTCAAGATTAAATCGGTTAAGAGTAAACGAGACAAGACGGTGAGTGTGGAGTTGTTTTGCCCTCAGTCGTGGTTCCTGTGAGGTGCGAGTAACGCCGTCTTTGTTCCCTTATCCAAACTAATGTGAAAGACCGTATTATGATAAGATATACGTATTCTCATGCTCACCTGCTATTGACGATGCAGGCTGCCCTTACAATCATGAAAACACCATTGAAAACTTGAGCTCCACTGCACCTTAGAAAAAAAAAAAAAAGTCAAGGTGACGATTTTGTTGTGTGCAGAAATACGGCCCAGTGTGATTATAGACAAAACGAAACAAAACAAATTGATAACTGATGAATTTTCGTGAGTTCAGACGAGTTGAGATCGATAAAAAAGTGAACAGTGGGAAGGTGTGTGTGTGTGTGTGTGTGTGTGTGTGTGTGTGTGTGTGTGTGTGTGTATAGTGTCATGACAAACTCTACGTATATTGCCGGCCGCAGTTCGCTCCTGTCCACTTCAAGAGATAATGACTTTTTTTTTTTTATTGTTATTTTAATGCATTTCTACATTGACTTAATCATAGTACATAAATTTTACAGTCTCTCTCTCTCTCTCTCTCTCTCTCTCTCTCTCTCTCTCTCTCTCTCTCTCTCTCTCTCTCTCTCTCTCTCTCTCTCTCTCTCTCTCTCTCTCTCTCTCTCTCTCTCTCTCTTCCCCCCTCGAGCGTTGCAAATGTCAGGAAATACAACGTAAACTAACTTGTTCTTTTCTCTTTTCCTTAATTTCCTGTTGCTGTTTTTTTCCTTGTTTTGTTTTTGGATTAACCTACATAGTTTCTCTTCCCTTCATTTTCTTTTCTTAGTTTCTTCCTTCTTGTGTTTATTTTATTCAATTTTCGTTCATTTCACAATTTATTTCACTTTTTTTTCACAAGGTTTCGTTTTTTATTTGTTTTCTGATTTGAGTTTTCTTTATTATTTTTTTTATTCTCATATTTTCTTATTTTATCTTTGTTTTTGTTTTTGTTTTTTGTTTTTGTTTCCCGTTCTTTCACTTTCCTCTTTTTCTTTTCTCTCGTCTAGTCGTTCTCAGTTTAAGAAAAAGTGTTACAGAGAATAAAATACTTAAAAGAGTGAAAGAATGTGAATTGGAGAGAGAGAGAGAGAGAGAGAGAGAGAGAGAGAGAGAGAGAGAGAGAGAGAGAGAGAGAGAGAGCAAAAATACTGAGCAAATAGAAATGTCTTTTATATATCGTTCTCTCTCTCTCTCTCTCTCTCTCTCTCTCTCTCTCTCTCTCTCTCTCTCTCTCTCTCTCTCTCTCTCTCTCTATCTATCTATCTATTTATCTATTTATGTCTATCTATCTATCTATATCCCTATCTATCTTTCTATCTCATCTTTTCTATTTCTATTTTAATTATTAATCTTACTTTTTGTGCCTGCTTGACCTCACCTGTGCTCGCCTCTCACCTGTTAAAGCCCCTCTCACCTGCGGCTCCTTGGCTTACCTCCCACTCATTCATTCACACACACCTGTCAGTCTTCGGCTCATTAGTGCGCCACACCTCAGGACCTGCTTACCTGGTTACCTGCTGCTGCTGCTGCTGCTAATGAATGAGAAACACCTGAGGAAGTTCGTTGACACCTGTTACTTGCGTGAAATTTACCTGGATAATTTAATTAGCTAAAGTGACTAAGTTTTTTTTTCTCTGTTTTGTGTCTCTAGTTTTTTTTTTTTATGGTTTTATACGTACATACCTACCTACCTACATACATACATACATACATAAACACAGACACACACACAAACACTTGGTGGCTTGGTTTCCTTAAGTCCTTAATTAAATAATAGAGATTTTCAGGAATTAGTACACACCTTTACCTGACTGACTAATTAATTACCAGACGCGACACCTGAGGCACTCCAGACACACCTGTGCACAGAGACGCTCATTCACGCGACACACACACACACACACACACACACACACACACACACACACACACACACACACACACACACACACACACACACACACACACACACGTTGACTTGAATGAAGAGGATGTTAAGTCTTCTCTTTACCTCCTCCTCCTCCTCCTCCTCCTCCTCCTCCTCCTCCTCCTCCTCCTCCTCCTCCTCCTCCTCCTCCTCCTCCTCCTCTTCCTCCTCCTCTTCCCGTCACTGTTTCCATGGCCACAGTGTTTCCCTGCCAGGTTGTTCACCGTTTATATTCTCTCTCTCTCTCTCTCTCTCTCTCTCTCTCTCTCTCTCTCTCTCTCTCTCTCTCTCTCTCTCTCTCTCTCTCTCTCTGTTTCCCGCCATTTCCCTCCTTTCAGTTACTCTTCCCTTCCTCCTCTTCTTTCTCATCTTCCCTTCTTTCCTCTCCTATCCTTTCCCTTCTCCCGTCTTTTCGTCACCTCTCTTCTTCTTTCTCTTCTTCTGATCTTCTTTTTTTTCTCCTGCTTTCATGTATCTGTTTTCCTATCCTTTCTCTTCCCTTTTTTTTCTCTTCTTGATCTTCTCTCTTTCCTCTCATATTTTCTCGTATTGTTTTCCCTTATTTACTTGTTTTCTCATTTCCTTTGTTCTCTCTTTCGAATTATTTCATCTTCCCTCTTTTTTTTCTCCTCCCTACTATCGTTTTCTCTTCGTCTTTCTCTTTCTCCTCCTCTTCGTCCTCCTCCTTCTCCTTTTCACTTCCATTCCTATTGTATTAATCTCACTAATGCTTCCACACATTTTTTTTTATTTTTACAGTGTGAAAAAAATAAGTGGAATAGCGTTGTCTTGTCCCTCTTCTCCCCCTCACTCTCTCTCACTCCCTTTTTTTTTCCCCCTTCTTTTCTTTCCTTCCTACAAGTACTCGAGGTTTACACTACACTACTACTACTTACTTAGAAGCGGAGAAAAAAAAACTGTTGGAATGTTAAAAAAAAAAAAAGAAAAAAATAGAAAAGATTGTTTTTTTCTTCCTCTTTTTCTTCGTTCATTTTTTTATTATTTCCTTTTGTTTCTTTTTCTTCCGGTATGTGAGTGTTATATTGTTGCGTAGGTATTTTTAATTCTCTCTCTCTCTCTCTCTCTCTCTCTCTCTCTCTCTCTCTCTCTCTCTCTCTCTCTCTCTCTCTCTCTCTCTCTCTCTCTCTCTCTCGCGTGCATCAGTTCAAGTGAAATTAACAATAAATGGGATTGATAAAAGTGAC